>NC_039490.1:6776252-7076252 GCF_003590095.1 Trichoplusia ni
AGGGATTTGGTGTGGTGACTCAACCACTCGGCTATCCGTGCAGTCAATTTGGATCCTATGGAGTACGAACATTTTTAAACAGAATTGTTAGATAACCAATTATCTTGTCCACTTAATCGTCTAAGACAAGTGTACTATGTATTTATCCATTTAAAACACAGGGCACTAAATCAAGCATTGTAATAGAACTACAATTCCTTTTGTACATATTTCGCCCTTGACATGTATATACCTCGGTACCGTAAATTATTAAATATTCATCACTTGTACTTTATTCTTATCTGAGAATTTAACATACTTTAAGGCGAATATAAATAAGCTTTTGGTTGATGGTTAACCCAGTAGAGATAGGATTTAGTTTTAGCTCCGTACGTACCTCAGCTCATGATAAAGTACTCCGGTTGGGTCCGAAACTAGTCGGGCTCTCCCATTAGGTAAATAAGCGTGAGTAAACCGTTACATCATTCAATAATGAATCAGTCTCACGACAGTTACTATAAGAATACTATTTAAAATGTCTTGAAAACATAGCCTATATATACAGGGTGTCCCAAAACTCAACGATAATCTGAGACCGGATGAAAGGCCAAGTGATAACAGATCAGGGAAAGAAATCTGTTTCTATTTTTTGAAAAAAAAAAAAATTTTTTTTCATTGCATTAATTTATAGTTTCAAATAATAGAATCGTTAATTAGATCCCGGAATTAAAATACTCACAGCGAAATTGTCACGTTGGTGATCACAGGACTTAAAAATGCGACGAGGGATGTCGAATTTCAACTTTTTAAATGTCTCTTATCGCTGAACTGAGTGATATGGTTTTTTTTTATATTTTTACCTGATCTGTTATCACTTGGCCTTTCATCCGGTCTCAGATTATCGTTGAGTTTTAGGACACCCTGTATATATTGTTTTCAATTATCAAGGATCAGCTTTAAACATGTAAAAAATATAGTATTATTCTAGCTATAGCCCGTGTGCCTGCCCGCTACAAAACAAAAATGATTCCACGGGAACATAAAATCTCGATGAATCCTATGTGTTAATCCCGGTTATAACTTATCTGTTTACTAAGTTTCGTCTAAATCCGTTTAGTGGTTTGCTTGAAAGAGGAACAAAGATCCACACATACAAACCTTCCCGTTTATAATATAAAAAGGTTTTCGTTCCTGATTGGAACACTAGCATAGAAAAGCATTAAAAATACTTACTTACATTCATAAATATAGATTTTTTAATTCCAGGTATTTGTGTTTTCGATACATTTACTTTGAGTGGACTAATGGTATTTTTTCTTTCGCCCCGACAACCTGACAAATTTGATTTTAATGTCATTTCATTACCATGAAAACAAAATTAATACCACGCCGTGGAACACTAGATGATAGATAAAAAACCTCAATTAAATAGAAGTTATAAATCTAAAGTATTCACCAAAATACACGACAATTTTAAAGCAATAAAAGTAATTAAAACTCTTAAATGATACTTATCGAATATCTGAAAACCATCAAAAACGGATCAGCAGTTTCCGCGAAATGAAGATCAAAGTAGCATACTGCAAAACCGATCAATGTCATTCCACTTTCAAAAAAGTCATACCTTAATAACTATCAGAGGGTCTACCTCTAGTTCTTGAAGAAACGTTGCAATTGTTGGAGCAGGATAGCGCTCTACATTCCGTATAGCGGCATCTCTTTCCCAAATATGCAACGTTACTTTAAGAGGTGCTTATAGGCTTCTGGCCTATTATTTGTTAATTACCAATTAAAAATAAAACTCGTACCAATATCGTACGTTCAGAATACTTTAAACACCGATGTTGCTTTTTATGAGGAAATTCTTGGAAACCCTTAAAATGTTTAATGTAAAAACGAAATTAGCAATTCGTTAAATAGAGATACTTTATCGAGGATTATTTAAATGTGTTTAATTAAGTTTGAATCGATTACAGGTGTTCTTACTTTTATGGTAAGCTGTACCTGAATGGTAAGGTTCGGTGTAAAATGATCTATAATTATTTTTGGTCGTGTTTTGTTTACAATGTAAGTTATTTTCTTTTGATATTGGCCTTTTTGGGATCCGTACCGAAACGGTAAAAACGAAAACCTATAACTATGTCCACGCTGTCACTCCGTCCGTCCACCTGTCACTACGCTATATCTTATGAACTGTTGTCAAACATCGATGTAAAGCAATAATTTATAGAAATATAAATTTAATATGGGTATTCGTACGGAACCCACAATGTGGTGGGTCTCACACTTAAATGTTTTTTTTCTTTTATAATCTTTAACCAGTATCTTTAGTTACTAGAAGTTAAAGCTGTGTTTATGATCATATATTAATTTGTTTGCTTCCTATATTTCACTATGCTGTACTATGCTATGGTACCTTAAGATGTCACAAAGGTGTTTCAAAATACAAGGCGCTAGTTTTACGTCGAAAGAAAAAATCACGACGTAAATTGGATTGGAAAATGTTAACATTTTAATCTTACATTAGCATGTTTTTATTTAATTGCTGGATAATGGGTCCAGTATTTATAAAAGACACCAAATTTTTAAAATGCTTATTGCATGCTTTAATGCATTTCGCATTTCCATCTTCATTTTATTCAAAATAATTCACATAAATAACTACTGCATTATTCAAAATACTACTTATTACACCAGTGTAATACCAACCTTAACATAATTTAATCCTCATTGTGTATTCGGTTAAACATCAAACGGGGCCGCCCGGTTAAAATTCAGTAGTTTTTGTTAAGCCAATCAGTATTCTTGTTGCAAAAAACGACAGTTTAAATTATAATATAGATTGCATTAAACCATGGTTAAACGTTATGTAATTGTGTATTTATTCTTTAGTGTACTCATGTTTACGAAAACAGAATATTTTATCTACTTAACTATCCGTTAAATACTTTGTTACATACTAGTGTCCTCCTTCGATGTTACTTGCGGTTTGTTAAAATGCCCTTGATGAGATAGCCACACTGATCCTTACCTACCTCATTATGAAGCTACATTGTTACTTAAACAAATATAACCTTTATGCTGATCCAGGGTAGAATACTTCTTTATCAAATTTTATGAAAATAGGACGAGCCGTTTCAGAGTAAAGCGACGACAAACATTCAACTCTCGCAACCTGTCGCCTTGATATTTATAAAGTGTTGAAGATGTTATTTTATTTATGTATGAAAACTATTTTTTATTTGACAAGTTTTGCCGTTCGAGCCTATTAAAGCGTGGAGCTATAACTAAACTATAGGTATACAAACTGTCTACAAAATCTGACATAGCAAATCAACTGATATTAAACTTCGTAAAATATTGAGAATAGAATTCTTCACTTTATTTTATACTAGCTGTTGCCCGCGACTTCGTCCCCGTGGGTAAAAGATATAAGTTATAATTTATACCTGCCCTGTTTTTTTTTCACATTTTCCATTGTATCTTCGCTTCTATTAGTCGCAGCGTGATAGTTTATAGCCTAAAGCCTTCCTCGATGAATGGTCTATTCAACACAAAAATATTTTTTCAATTTGGACCAGAAGTTCCTGAGATTAGCGCGGTCAAACAAACAAACAAACTCTTTAGCTTTATATATTAGTATATATATAGATTTACAAAAAAATATATTTGTATTTTATAATTAACCCTCGACCTAGCTTTTACTGAGGTATTTTTTTCATTTGTACAATTAATGCCATTAATAATTAATCGTAAAGCTTTCAGTTAATTTTTTATTGGTTTCAATATCTACTCTAGTATTATAAATGTGAAAAAGGTTTTAGTTTTTCTGCCTATTAACTTTTTCCCTGTTATGCAGCTGAGTACCTTTTAACTTAATATACATAAGCAACTGCTGTCACTCTCAAAATCTATTCTCAACAACAAAACCTTCACGAAATCCATTCTAATATATAAATTAAAAAAAAATACAAACCTATAATGAATTTAAATGAACAAAACTCATAATGAAAGCCGAGTTGATAACATGCCATATCGCGGAACTACCTCGCATGACATGCAAACGAAAGCCCCCAGAAAGAATAACAGTCTATAATAACATATTGTGTATCATTAATAGTTTCTAGGAACATTTGTACTACAATCCTTTGACCTCAGTATACCGCAATGCGCTTTTTTGACGCTTAGTCGGCCATTTTATTTAAGTTATATCCAGCACGGAATCGTTTACGGCGGTTTACATAATGTTGAAAGAAGAATTCTGTTTTAATGGGTTTTTTAGGCGTTTTTAGTTTGGTGAGTTTTATTGATTTTGGTTTGCTGAACTTTAGCTAGTATTTTTGATAAATTTAAATGTATAAATTATATTTTATACTAGCTGTCGCCCGCGACTTAGTCCGCGTGGTTAGAAGATATAAGTTATGATTTTTTCTTCGCTCCTTTTAGTCGCAGCGTGACGGTATATAGCCTAAAATCTTCCTCGATAAATGGTCCATTCAACACAAAAATATTTTTTCAATTTGAACCAGTAGTTCCTGAGATTAGCGCGTTCAAACAAACAAACAAACTCTTCACCTTTATATATTAGTATAGAGTATATATAAATCCGTTCAATAGATGAAACAGTAGCTAACATATTTCGTCAGGAACTTATGCTCTGATTAGCTGACTAATAAGCTAAGCTTAGCTTGTTTTCTTGGATGTTCACGAAAAAGGTTCACGTATAAGAATTATTATGTCCACGAAGGTTATTATATTGAAAAATAAAAGATTAGGTAAAGCAGTTTTATTTAAAAATATAATTTATATCAAAGTATCATACAGTATATGACATATCCATACATATTTAGAAACTTTTAGTAAGGTATCACTCATAGACAATATCTCCGATTTTAACATAGACGTTAAAAATCTCAGACAGCTATATAACATTGGAAAGAATGAACTCTAAAATAATGACACCATGATTTATATGTTTAAAGCCACTGCAATGAAACCCATATTAAAAATAGAAACATTATTTCCCAAAAAAACTCTTTCAAAAGCCGTTAGCAAGTCGTTGCGACTTTCAATCCCAAAAAAAAGCAGTCGTTGCGAAATTGCAACAATATTATTGATTGGCGCAGTGCTGGCCGTGGGTTCGATGCCCGCTCGCTACAACGTTTATTTAGCCGATATTTGTTTATACTAGATTCGTGTCTGCAAAACTTGTAAGCGGAATGGGCAACCGATTAAAAATGTAGCGAAACGTTTGATTTTTCAGCAGTTCATTGTATGTTCGCTGTCTTTCATTTATGAAAAAAGGGATTAAAAATAATGTATTTTATTATATACAGTAAACGTAGAGAGTGACACTTATATAATACATAAATTTATTGTAAAAGCTTTCAGTTAGGTAAATAAATAGAATAGTTTTGATTTTATTTTAAAGTAGTGATTTCGTATTATTTATTTCGTCTCTAACAAATAAAAGGAATTCTCGAGATGACGGACGATAATACGTACCTACGGTATTTTTTTTCTCATTATGAAAAGGTTTTTCCATATATTTAATTTTCAAAATCAAAGATCATTTATCGCGTAACCATACTCTCATTTTCATATTGTCAATTAGTACCTTTGTATTTAAAATTGCAAACGTCAATGTACTATGATAAAATCCCAGTTATCAGTGCAATAGTTAAGTCCCTATGTGGTGGTTACAATGGTGTTACGGATTACGAGTATTTACGCCACCACCACACCCCCACATTTCTTAGACTGCAATTTAGAACTGGAATTTCCTCAAATATTCAGAATTTTCCCTTAACTTGTAGTTCTTTATGAGATTTTGTAAATTTTAAAAATAATATACTCAAATTTTCAAGATGCCTGACATTTAAGTATTTCATATAATAAGATTGAACCTGTAAATTAATTATTGTGTAGTGACTCCATCTTTACGGTTCATAAAATTTAACTATCAAAATATTACTACAAAAACATTACCGCCAACATAAATTAATGAAACATTAATAATAAAAACTAAAATAACTTCTAAAAAGGTTTTATTCAAATCTACAAGCCTATAGAAAACGGGTACCATACAAGCCAACATTTCTTTGAACCTATTGATTTCTGCAAGTCATTGACTATTGAAAGTTGTACTAAGAAGCCACAAACACTGCTACGAACCAAAGCAACTTTAGGACAATTCCAATCAATCATTCCTTTTCTACATAATTAATACGAATTCAGAAATCGCCCTCCAACAGTAATTTGTCTACCTTACCGTAAAACCTTATCAGTCCATCGTGGAATAGGGGTAGAAATAATCAATACCTGCCCCACCCGGCAAGGCGCATGCGTGATGGTATTCACCATGTGGTGGTGGTATCACCCCATGGGATCGTTCTACCTGTGGTATTAACCCACAGCTCATTCTTGTGAACGAAGCCGACAGGACAAGACCTGTACGAAATGAAGGCTGGGAATCATGGACTCTGGTCTTCTGAACCAAGTAAGTACTCCAGATTTATTTGTCAAAGTTATATAATCATAAAATTTCAAGTTTTCTCCCAATTTCTGACTAACTTCAAGTGAAAGCCAGTGATATTACGGTATAGCTTTTCGTGATTCCGAAATTTTGCGCAGTTCCAAATATGAATGGTTCAGCCATTTTGAATGATGTGCTCTTGCGCCTCGTTCGTTGCAATTTTCCCTGACCATAGAGGTTTTATAACCTGTACCAGATAATTTTATTATCACATTAATAATTATAAGTACGTAACTCATCATTTACCTACTTATACACAGTTTCAAGACTATAATAGTGAGTTTATATCATCCATCAAACTCGTGTCCTCGATAAATATAACTTCAAATCATTTAGGTTCCAAATTTTATCGAAATTTAACTTACCTATATGTTGTGAAATAAAATGCTAATAATTCCAATCACTTTCACAGAACCCCACCTTAACCCCACCAAGGAATACGGTAAGACGATATTTAAAGATGGTTTCCATTGCACCGACTTTGCGACGCGACAAAACGCACAACCGCCCAAAACGTGACGGCACCAAAAAAAATAGAAGCTTTTATTGATTTAATCAGACATGCACATATTATGAGTAAATTATACCACAAACGTGTACAAATATAATTATGTACATATTATAAATAAACATGCTTAATACACAGACACACGCTATTTATTTTGCTTCACCTAAACCAACAGAATACAGTTTGTTTTTTTATTTAAACACGCTTATCTTTGAAACTACAAATCCGATTTCGAAAAATGTTTTGCATTCTATAGTTAAATTCAGGAAAACAATATCAGCTATATAATTTAATATAGTTCGTCATTTTGTTAACGGTTTTTTCGTACTTTCTGTTACCCTTTTTAGGGTTGGGCACGCTTTTATAGGGGTTGATAATTAAAAATGTATTTGCTAATCACACATCGTTATTTCGAGTTTGGGGTTGAGTTTTTATTACAATGACTCACTATAATTAAAATAGATTGTTAATTGTCGCGTTCCGTGGATTTTGCTGGGGTGGAATGAAATTAAATTTAGAAGTTTAGTTAAAGAACTACAAGTTAAGATTTAGTAATCTTTACTAACATAAAGGAGAGTATTTCTTAGTTTTAATCCCCGCAAAGTTTAAATAAGTTCAAAAATCATTTGTTTCTGGCTAAAACACGAAAACTTTCTAAAATACGTAGAATTAAATAAGTCGAGCTAATCATTAAAAAAAACTTATTCTTTATTACATATTACGCAAATAATTCATTATTACATATTACGCAAATAATTGACTCTATCTACTTTTAAACATCGTTACAGTCAGAATAGTATCAATATTATTTATGGCCTAACCTTTAATCACTGCAGTTTGTAACTGAATAAATAATTAGAATGTTATAAATGTTTTACAATCACTTACAAATCGGTTCATTAGGTAGAGCAGATAAAGCAAGCCTCTTTGTACACAAGGTGACAATCTCAATTCACAGACGACTTTAGATTTTAAAGAACTTACTATAAATTAAATATCCACATATTCGACGACACGGATAACCGACTGGTATAGTTGACAGTCAAACCCAGTGTGGGATGTGTCGCGGGATCGATCTCCGCGTAGTAAAAGCATTTGTGTGATCCATGAATGCTTGTTCTGAGTCTGAATGTCTTTGTGCATGTGACTTGATTTTTTTGTGATAATCGTGTGATGCAAAGATTAAGTTTCTTAGTAAATTGTCGGTTTAAAATAAACATTATCCATGTACAGTTTTAGATTGCCAATCATATATAAGAAGACTTGCGTTTCCACGTGCATTAAGGAACTTTCATTCATGACCAAAGTGTCCGAGTGTAAAATATTAATTGGTTTCAAGCACTGTCGAGAAAAGGAAAGTTTATAGTAAACTAGCTGACCCAGCAAACGTAGTTTTGTCGAATATTTTTTTTTCTAGTTGTATGCATTTTTAATGCCACATTATAAAAAAAATTAAAACAAACAATTACGTCCAAAAAATAAAATATTTTGTTTTAGAGAGTTGCTCACAACTCTTCTCAGACCTACTGAATACGCATATAAAATTTGATAAAAATCGGTTAAGCTGTTTCGGAGGAGTACGGTAGCTAACATCGTGACACGGGAATTTTATATATTAGATAATTAGTGTGAAGCATTAAGCGTCATAGTGTGTACGTAACTTTATATTTATTGTCCCTTTAACTACATCGAAATCGTAAGTAACTGGGGCAGTTTAACTACGTCATTAATTAAGCGGTTAATGTTAGGCATAAAGTTTTTAGATGGTTATTGCACATTAATATGCACATTGCACTTTCATTGAAAACTTAATTGACTAACCTTAATTACGTACATATTAAACCGTTTTAATACATATAATTTGTAACTGTATAAGCTTTTGAGATTTTAGTATTACATCTTAAACTAAGTGCACTTGAGTAAAAGAGACGGCAATATACGTCTTGTATAGCGCCATCTCGCTTCTACAAGAACGAGTACGACTAAACTATCGGACTACCCAGATAAGTATGCGTGAGTAAACCGCGATTAAATAAAGAATAATATTATATTCAGCTTGTTAATATTTAACATGATATCTGACTATTATACTTCGAAAAACTATAAAATTCGTTCATGTAATATTAAAACTAGGCTGTTGGCATCGTTTCGGATGTCAACCAACAAATTTGACTCCCAGCTATTTACGCAATTGATCGGGTTAGTAGACTACTTTTAATTTTGAATATTTTTTAGCGCTAGATTCGCGCGAGACAAATTAAACAGCGGGCGAATCCGGTACACCAAAATTTTGTAATGCACTACTCGCCCGAAATTATTACGTCTCAGGAAAAAGCCCGATTCGGGCGAATCAACTACTAAGCCACTGATCACTAGAGGCATTAATTTGACGAATAAATAAAAGTAGTTTAGAAGTTAGCAGACATTCAAATAAAATTAAAACCTTTTTGACAAAAGTTTAATAAAAATAATAAGCCTTAGGTAGTATGTAAGTACAAAATCTTCACCTCATTGCTCACATATTAGATACATAATAATAGATAGTCAACATTTTAAGACTTTAAAATCGTTCCTACCAAACAGGTTATCAAAAAAAGAAATTCCTATCAAAAAACATAAACACAAATAATTTCATTAATTAAATTTATTTGACAAAATATCTCACAGAGAGTCGTAAAAAAGCCATTAAAATTTATATCAATGTCCATTTGTAGCTTTCAATTAAATATTTTAGGACTGTCAACATTTTTACGATTTACAAACAAAGAAATGTGATAACTGTAGTAAAATAATGTATCAATATATTACTGCTAATCCGAACTATATAAAAAGTACAAGTTTGTCTGTCAGTTTTGCATTTACGGCCACATAATGCGAAACTATAGTATACTGCGTTGATGTATGCTACGCAGAATCTTACAAGAAAACTGCCAATTTATAAAAAATCTTAAGCTGTTTCTTTTGGCATGATTGGCAGACTATAAAAGCCCCCAGCCAGGCATAAAGGCGAAGACAGCGCTTAACTGCAATATTTTTGCTGTAATAACCGAAACTAACAAGAAGGAAAACCGTAAATTAAAATTTAGAATTACTGATACAAAATTAAGTTCGAGGCCATTTTTATTGCACCTTTACTCAAACAATACTCCATAGAAATGTATGAAACTTAACATACACACAGCCAATAACAAAAAAATGCACATAGGATATTTTATGTCAATAAGTTTAATATAAACGGAAAATAAACGAGTAAAACCGCGGAACATTACTATATTTTTTATGGAGGTGGGCGCGGGCGGCGCGTGCCTCGTGCACCATTTTATAGCTCTTTTGATTTACGTCATAGCATTTCGTGTGGTACAATCGCGTGAAAAATATAATGGCGTGATTCCACCTTTTTAAAAATAATTATGTTTTAATTAGACGGTAAATAGGGTCCTCGTTTATTTTCCTCGTGTTACCTATTGTTTTACTTAGTAGTACTTTTGTATACGTCAATGATAATGAGTAAGGATTATTTTATCGATTACTAGCTGTTGCCCGCGACTTCGTCGCCGTGGGTAGAAAATATAAGTTATGATTTATACCCGCCCTGTTTTTTTTCACATTTTCCATTGTATCTTCGCTCCAATTAGTCGCAGCGTGATGGTTCATAGCCTAAAGCCTTTCTCGATGAATGGTCTATTCAACACAAAAAGAATTTTCCAATTTGGACTAGTAGTTCCTGAGATTAGCGCGTTCAAACAAACAAACTCTTCAGCTTTATATATTAGTATAGATATAGATTGTACTTATGACATGACGGACAGACTACACTAGATTTGATTGGTATAAAATATTTCTATATCGACAAACGAAATTTGTTACAAAAAATTTGCGAAATATACACTGTTTCTCAACGGTTACCACGTGGTTATAAGCCATCACATTAATAAAAGCATTCTTTTAAGTAAAAAAGCAAGTACATACAGACAAATTTGAAAACATCCTCATGTTTGAAGTCGGTTAAAAACGAACTAAACAGTCACAATGACTTTTGCAAATAATATTTTATTATGGATTGTAAAACTCGTATTAAAATTATGAATGTAACAATTAAGTGGCGTTTGCGAATAGAGCGTCATTTATCTTAATCTTAACTGTGGCACTAATCTGAAATTGGTTGGTATGTCTGTATGTCGTCTAATTAATAGTCCTGCCACCACTACTAGCGTGACAGCGCTCTACGCGTTGTAGAGTTGTCTCTCTTCCACAATATCTCTTTAATAGGAGGTTGTCCTACCGTATAACAGCTGTCAACCTGAGGCCTACCTCTGGTTGACAACTATTATAAATGGTATCGTGAGAAACGTTAAATGACAAAGATATAATCGTAAACAACACTAGATAGTGCAGTTACTAATCCGTGTCAAGGGTGGTCCGAGGTAGGGTGACCATGTTGTACTTTATTCTGAAATAAATCTTTCTCGAAGTAATATATACTTTGAGGCCTAGCTGAGGTATTATTAAATGATGTAACGGTTTACTCACGCGTATTTATCGGGGTAGCCCGACTAGTTTCGGACTCAACCGGAGTCCAAGATCAGGTATGTCATAAGAATGACATTTCTTTTCGATTTTGTACGTGATTTTGTCTGATCAGTTTAATAAATTGCAGTGTTAGCGCTCGAGAAATGTAACTAGTGTATGGGATGACGCCTGTGCTCAGTAGTAGGAGTGGTAGTCGCGTGTTCGATCCCTTCATAAGTAAAGTATTTGTGCAATGCATGTAACTTTAATGTTTTTTAAACTAAAATCCTAAGAGCAGTTATCGTTAAAAAACATATATTAATACTACAGAATGCATGGTCACTCTACAAAATAACAATTTACAATTATCACGCGCAATCTTATTGGCTTTTTTAACGAGTAATTATTAACACTTCTGTAACACATTATATCCTCAATCACCACTAAACATAGACCCCTCCTTCCTTAACATTAATATCAAATCGGGTGTCAAAGTTACTGGTCACTTTGACAGAAGCGGGACAAAGATTAAAAGATTAAAGAACCGACAAATCGATGACAAAGCTGGTGACTTTGACTTGACTTTGATTTATTATAGGCGTTATTGCTTCAGGCTAGAATTTATATTGGAATGTACAACTATGGAGTTTATTACTTAATCGATTTTTTTTTATCGCTTGACATCAATTGGGAGCATTGTTGTTGTTTGAAAATTTAGCTTTTTGTGTAAGAGAAAGTTTCATAACGTGTTTCTTATTTTGTTTTTCAAAAATAACAAATGTACTAAATTTAAATTTAAAATCTAAATATAATAAGCTTTAAACATAACCTTAATAAACAGTCTTACAGTAAAATAATAATATCATCTTAAAATAATTTTTCATCAGTCTTAAGCAACACCATTAACATAGCTTAGAAATCTTAGTATCGAATAAAATACAATATTAATATCCAATGAGAAACTTAATACTAACATAAACCGTTTACACGGTCTGATTATAATCGAGTACTCGCCACCATAGTTGCGTAATCGATTGAAACTCGATACGTTACTAAGGGCCTAGACACACTGTATAAAGCACAACAAATTTTAAATTTGCCGGTGGCGAAAATCAGAACTAAAATTTGGCCTAACATATTTGACAGCTTTTAAAGTAGCAGCGCGCTACCAGCGCCACTCGTAACGGTAAAGATAAGTTTGTAGGTACCCAGTTCGGATCTAGTTGATGTTAGTTCAAACGATGTAATAAACATTTTATGGGTTAAATGTGAGTACCGTATAAATGCTTAAAATCTAAACTATTAAATACGAATGCGAATTAAACCTAGTCAGGAATAATATCTGTATAGCGGATTTGCTATGAAAACGTTACAGACTGCTTTTTATAGATATTCCAGAAGGCTGTTAGCAATATTTTAGAGAAAATGAATCCCTTCGTCATTTTCTGCTTGAAGCAATGGATAGTCTTGGAACCTAGTTAAACCACTCAATAAAGTATTTACAAATATAATTTCTTCAAATCCTAATAGGTACTTAAAAGTAAAATTAATTTATATTATCGTTGGCTGGGACTTTACTTCGCAACTAATCCTGATTTAACTCTTGTAGAGGAAAAACCTGGTCATCCGAAAAACTGATAAATTAATGCTTAAGTTCTCATTTTAAATAATCAAAGATTGCACTCATAAATACTATAACTAACAATTTTAATAAAGAAGATGTGTGATGGCCTAGCGAACACAGCCTCATAACAATATTTTATTCTCAAATTATTTTAAATAGAAGATGTTCCAGTGTGTACTGGCCCTTACACCGCGGTATAAATTCGAGTAACGAGCGTGTCGCCGACGATTCCAAGACCTATTTGCCGTCGTTTCGTAATCATTATTAATTAGTCTAATTCTGACGGAAAAAAGTGCAGTATTTCTAAATTGCACGAGACTTGGGCGTCTGTAGCGTTAGCAACGAAATTTTTATTAAAGTTAAAAACGAAAATAAGTTTTTTTTAATAATGAAATGGATTTATTGACTGCACGGATAAATGAGTGGTTGAGGTCATCATGCCAAACCCACTTTGCGCGTCTTGTCGCGGGACAAGCGTTTGTGTGATCCACGAATGCCTGTTCTGAGTCTGGGTGTCTCTGTGTATGTGAATTGACTGTGAAAACCCCTGCCACACAAGGATTAAATGCCTTATAGCGGGAGTCGTTTAAAAAAAAGTGTCACATTTCTCATAGGGCTCGATAAGAGTCGTGACGTCATTGTCTCACTTTTGCATGGATTGAAGTAGGACAATTTATTGTTCCTGCTTTCTGTAGAGTGAACTGCAACTCAGTAGTATTTTATCCTGAAAAAACTTCACGTACACAAGGTTATAACAGCAGACAATATTTTTTTGATAATGATGGAGGTACTAAGGCACTTTCTCGAAATTATAAAAATTACTGTTTTATCGAAAGTATACTGATATACTTAAATAATTGGTTTGCCAGTCTTTAATGGTCCATTACGTTAATTTTGTATTAATTTACATTTCAAAATACTGAAGAAAAATAACTGTCATCTTAACTTATTAACAACTCTTTACTTTGAGACAATTTCAAACGTCTCTACATTTTTTTTTCTATCTCTCTTTTGCCAGAGTGAAATTTATAAATTTAATAAATTAATAGTCCTTGTTGACTTGTTTTGCTGTCGGTACCTCCTAGATTAGATCTCCAGTATGTAGGTTATGCCCTTACCGGCGAAGCGACTACTGAGGATATTGCCTAAGGATTCAAATGAGGTGTAAGTAGCTTTAGATTTAGATCAGCCATGTTTAGCTGTGTATTATGACATGGTTTTTATAAATTACTTGTAGCGTTGCAATGTTATAAGTTGACCAATATAAAATGAGCTTAGGAATCGATGTACGGAGTGATAATAGGGATGATGACTGGGTATAAAAAGAAAAAATCTCATTAGTCCCGGTTAGATCATTGAAAAGTATGAGACACGTATTTTTTCCTTTTTCAGAAAAACTAGAATTGACAAAGATTAATTGCTTTAAAGTTTAGGAGAGGGGTTACTTGTGACGTAACGATAGAGTAAAATTTATACTCAATCGTGACGTCACGCGTAAGTTTCAATCACTGTAATTTGGTTAATTTATGTTATTATTATACCAAAAAACTACAAGACGGACACTGCAAAAAAAATGGCAAGTGTGTGGCAAGTTATTTCTTTGTCAGATGTCATTATAAGGTCAGTGAGGAAGCGAACTTTTAATTAAGATTTTCGGAACTGCAATAAGAGTTCTAATTTGTATGTTTTTAACAGGAATTGGTACCAGTAGGTCAAGCAAGACAATAAATATACAATTTTATTAATGTAATATAAATTTTATATTGCCTTACTTTCATTGTCAATACAAGCAAAGTATGAAATGAATAATTTATTCTGTAAGTAGGATATATCATCACTTTTACATTTTTTTTTTTAAATAAATGCGGACAACATCACATACATTGATCTGAACCCAAAGTAAGTTGCTAAAGCACTTGTGTTATGGAATTCAGATACAACGAAGGTACCACAAACACCACACCACAACATTTATAACACACCTATACTAATATATAAAGCTGAAGAGTTTGTTTGTTTGTTTGATCGCGCTAATCTCAGGCACTACTGGTTCAAATTTAAAAAAAACTTTTTGGGTTGAATAGACCATTTATCGAGGAAGGTTTTAGGCTATATACCATCACGCTACGATTAATAGGAGCGAAGATACAATGGAAAATGTGGAAAAAAACAGGGACAATTATTTATCTCCGAGGGCTTCCGATCAAAAATTCCTAACTTATATCTTCTAACCACACGGAAGAAGTCGCGGAGAACAGTTAGTTACATATATTTTTGTGAACGCTGGAGTTTACATTTCCTATCTGACTACCCTAAACTCAGGGGTCGCGGTCTCTTTTTACCAGAAAAAATTGAAAGGCGAATATGTTTATTATGTCTTGTTCCAACCACTGTACACACAAGCAAGTAACATAAAATCACACTCTTTCGTAATTCAATTAAAATTAATTTCATTTATTAATTAATTGAATTCGCAATTTATTGATTTTATCAATTAAATTGAACACTTTATTAATGAGTCTCCATAATTTTTAATAAAAACCATTTACATTCATTTATTTATTTTGCAATTGAATTGAGGTCGCGCGAATAAACTAATTAAAAGCCTATTAAATTGATAACTTCATTAATTTCTTGATTTGAAATGGCTTTTTAGATAAATCGCCATTTTATTCAGTTTCTAAGGCTAGTAATTTGTTTTTATCATCGTTAGTCATGCAATGGACTAAAATTGAAGTTAATTTCTAGAATATTATTTTGAACGTGCTGTAAAATCAATAGTTGTGGTTAGATTATGACATTTATTTAGTTCAGATAAGATGTAATTAAGATAAATAAATGTATGAAATGATTGATCGTAAGGAAACTTGAATTTGATTTATAGTCAAGATATAATAAATTGGTATTCTAGGGTAATTACGAGTAATTGAAAATTACTTTAGTAAGGGCTTTTTGATTAACTATATCTACATTTTTTTAATTCGGCGTCGAAACATAATCTCACTATTTAATCCTAGTCTACTATTTCTAGTATATATATACATATATATATCTTTATTTCTTTTAAAAAACCCCCACATTAAGCTGTCATGGGTCACACTAATGCTTGGCTTCCGCCACGTCGCGCTCAGGGCAACAATTCTGCTATTTAAAACGGCCGATGAATGAATGAAATTTGGCTCAAAATGACAATTTTCTTAAGCATTTTTCTACACAATAATTGTAAATTCAGTGGGGGACAGTACAATCAGGGTTAATACAATTAACTTCCAATTATTTTGTTGGCAAAATGCTTAAGAGAATAGGAATAATTTCAAATTTATTCCAATTGCCATTCATTCATCCGCCATTGTAAAATAGCAGAATTGAGCTAAGTAGTTTTGCCGATTCTTAAGATAAAGTTTATTTCGATTGTCTTTTTAGTACCTATTTTTGAAACGTTTATTTATTTTGTCCACAGATAACTCTTGACAGAGCCATTGAAAATGTCTTCGTGACTACACCGTGTATCCAGGTAAGTTGTTATAGCTCTTACAAAGTAGGTACTATTACGCTGTAGTTTTTTACATTACTATCCTGTAAGTTTTGAAGAGTTCTTGGAGTAAAATAAATCGCCATAAAAACCGAATGGTTAGTAACCGAAATGTGATAGGTTTACAGCCCGGGAGACTATAGTATTAAAGTTAACGACTGTTTTTCGCACTAGGGTCGGTGGGCAAACTACTTCAAACTCACTTGTTTACAATTGACTTTAAGGAGGTTTTCAATTCGTTTTGATGTTTATTTACATTATTTTCGTTGACTAGAAATAGCTACGATTTCGCCCCATAAAAGCTTAATTAAGTTTGACTGGAATTTAATTTGAAGAAGGTTGTACGTTTTTGTCTTAAAAATATAACTTAATTAATTATGTTTTATAACTACATCTAGTTACGTAGACCCAAAAAAACGTATGTTATATCATGTCAATCAATAGCAAGCAATTTGTAACAGTGGGTGTTTAATGACCACATAATAATTATGAACATGTCGTGTCAATATAGACTTTATCTTTGACACACATCTAGCGTCAAGGCTTTATACTATGTTTACAACACCATGTAGCATCAAGTTAATATTATTCAGAATTTAGATGGATGGGTCTTTGTTACACTTTTACGCATAAATTGCTCAACCGATTTGGATATATTTTGTCACAGGGACGTTTGTACCGTATTTTTTAGTCATGTTTTAGAACACAGATTTAGAGTATCTATATGAACTTATAAATCTACCTTGTCCAAAATGGTTCAAAATGTGTAATCCTAACGGTTCGTTATGGTTACCGCTGCCTCGGTACACAAAGGGCAAATGGAGTAACGAAGGTGTGTTTTAGTCGGTATTAGTTTGACACAACCCAAAGAGGGAGAAGTCGTTCGATGACCTCCCAAAAAATGGTAGCAATATTAAATCTTGACTAAATGTGTTAAAAATTTAATACACACCTAATTTGTCACCTTTTAAATAAAATATTTGGTAGGTTATTGTAGAATCAATTTTAAACAAGTTTGTTTATAAGAAAACAAAAAAGAATCATGTCTTATATAACCTTAATTCAGCCAAAAGGTGTCACAAATATTTATTTTATCAAAGTTTTTTATCAGAATTTTGTTGAATATGAATGCCAATACCAGGATTTGAATACAAAACTTAACATAATAAGAAATAATGAACTATTGAGATTGTAAATTGATTAAAAATATTCTACATTGATATTATTAAACTATACTTTATATCAAATTGGATTTAGGTAGTTAAATATTAGCTATTCAGGTCGATCTGGTAAGTCGGGAAAACTCCGACTCCACTGACTCTATAACAAAAGAAGAAGAAGAAGATGGGTTATAAACTTTAAAATGCACCTAATTATAATAATATCAACCTTGATCAAGTGACTTAAATAGTAATAGTACCATAGGAAAAACCTAGTTTTATCTAAAACCCAATCAAATTCCAATCAAGAAGGGCCTGTTGGTCTAGTGGTTAGCGACCCTGACTGCTATACCGGAGGTCGTGGGTTCGATTCCCGCCCAGGACAAATCTTGTGCGATGAGCATGATCATTTGTTCTGGTGTCTGGGTGTAATTTATCTATAATATGTTTGTATTTAGAAATATATAAGTAAGTTTATCAGTTGTCTGGTTACCATAACACAAGCTCTGCTTAGCTTGGGATCAGATAACCGTGTGTGAGTTGTCCCAGGATATATTATATTATTATTATATTATCAATATGCCAAAACATATATACGTAACAATGAAAAATAAATGAAAACAAAAATTCTCAATATATTTTGTCTCATACATTAAACGCAATCGAGATTTGAAGTAATAAGAAACCAATACAAAATGTAGATCACCAAGAATCAATATCAATAAAACGCTCTCATAAATTTGTCAAACCGTCAAAAGAATAACATGGAGACGACAATCCCGTTACAAAAATTACGATCAAATAAAAAAGTATTTGAGGTTATCTGGATCAGGACAAGTGGAAACCGGTGGACAAAAACCGTTTATTTATATATGTATATAGAGAGGCCACAAACGGGCCAACATGTTCCAAGTTGGGGCAGGCTTGGGTAGAACAAAAACTGGCGTGACTGCCCGTGTTATACAGAGTGATGCCGTTATAAATATCTCGATGTTTAGTCATTTGATTATCGGTTTTTGGATGTTGTAGCTGTTATGGTTGCTTGTAGTTTTGGAGAAATATAAGTACAAAATATTTGTGTGGTGGATAGTGGGTGATTGTGTCTGGGATCTGCCTTTAAGCAAATCATGCGTGTGTTAAGAGTTCTCGCTGTCTTAAATTCTGTGTTTTGTTTCCAGGGTATGTCAAAAAATATACCCGCGTAAAACTATGTATATTTTATGACTACTTTGACTATGTATAACTTCTACCTTAGAGCCGAAAATAACAGAACGGTCACGTAGTCTCATTTCTTAGAATTCAAACGTAAGCCACTTCACTTCACAGACATGATTCCCAACCTCACATTTTACGTTCAACTTATTTCATGCTTCATTGAAAGCACCCTATACCCTGATTAAGAGGTCGTCACGTCGCCTGAACTACAATCTACCCGCAAATTACCGGCATCGAATTAGCCAGGTGCCACTAAAACTTCTGCACGTGTCTGAGCGAGATGGCGCTCTACACCGCCTAGTGCGCTATCTCGCTCCCACAACAGTCTTGCTATCAGACGTGGTAGGTAGCTGGATACACGCAAATTGAGCTCTTTCATCTTAGCGCCACAATTGCTCGCTTGATTGACTCGTTCATAGACTTTTAAGATAATTGAGGCAAGACAAAGGATCCCGATATAATTTTAAACGAATGATGGTATGTTAAATAGTCATTAAAATAATACCAGCCTGTTAATGTAGCTAGAAATAGGTGGTATTAAACGTTTGATTCGTAACAAGACTGGCGGTGACAAAAAATAATATCACTTTAGTGAGAGAGAATATTTCTTTACTAATTCTTCGAAGCTTTTGGCCATCTTTGTCATAGCGAATTCCTCCGTGTTTCGAAAGGCACGTTACATTGTGGGTCCTGGACTCCCGGCTGTTATTCATACATCTTTGCCAGTCGCTACAGGTAGTCAGAAGCTGGAAAGTCTTGTTGCCCGGGTAACTGGGTTGAGGAGGTTAGGTAGGCAGTCGCTCCTGGTAAAATACTGGTACTTAACCGAATCGAGTTAGACTGGAAGCCGTCTCAAACATATTTGGGAAAAGGCTAGGATGGTGATGATGATGATTTTTTAATGAGTATCACTCATACAAACAACATGACAACTAAAAACGAAGCCGTTTCATTTAAGAACGCATTTAAAGCAAAACTAAACACTTTTATACATTAATACTATTTCTAACCACACTCGAACTAGGTCACTCTACAAATAAACTTTTAATAGGATCTTAACCGAGGTATGAATCAATGGAAGGTCGTAATTAAGGCGGTAATCAACGCTAATTAGTGATTTATTGCAATGTAAGACGTCGGCCATGCAATGTTGTGGTGACTTTGTGCTGTATGTCAGGCGGATTGTAGAGTCTAGGATACTTTGGTTTTATACCTAGGTAAATAATGGCAATGGAAGATAAAACATAGCTGATGTTTAGTTAAGGAGAAAATGAATAAATTATCGGGGATTATTTGTAGCTTTGATAATTTATAGTTATTTATGATACTATTATCCGTTTATACGTATACTAGCTTTTCGCACGCGGCTTCGCCCGCGTCGAGGTCGTTTATATAATCGCGTTTCCAAGAGAACTCTTCAAAAGTCCGGGATAAAAACTATCCTATGTTCTTTCTCAAGGTCAAGTCTATCTCTGTACCAAATTTTATTAAAATTAGTTCAGTGGTTTAGACGTGAAAGCTTAACAGACAGACAGACAGACAGAGTTACTTTTCCATTTATAATAGTAGGGATGTTTATCTTAACAAATAAAACAAAATAAGTGATGAACAGTTTGTTGGCGAAAAAAGCGCTGTTTTATCAACATATTATGCTAATTCTTAACGATTAGGTTAAAGAACAGATATAAAGGAAAGCCCTAATCCAACTGTGAGTCTAAGCGGTTAAAAAAATCGGATTCGGATAACATTCGTTATATTAGGTATTTATGTTTATAAAAAAAACCTACCGTAATGCGATAAAACAAATCACTTTATATTATAAAAAGACGTCATGATTTGTCTCAACGCTTTTACAAACTACCTGCAAATACCTATCCACCTTCAATGTTGCCAACCAACGACTCGGCAAAAAAAAAAGTAGGGTACCAAGTAGGTATAATATTTTTTCCTCAAATCCGTCCAAGGTTAAATACTTATAAAACAGCTCTTAAATTAATTATACACGTATTATTATAGACACACAGGTGCAGATGTAATTTATGCTGTTAAAATTTTTACTGACAGCAAAATTAATGCTGTTCTCATTAACTGTTGTTACCAGCTCTAAATATAAATATATAAAACTGTTCTAGTTGTTGTTATTTGCTCAAGGTTGTAAAATGTAAATATTTTATTAATTAAAATTTATAGATGACTGATATTATTTCTTTATACACCGTGATTTTTTAGTCGTCTTACAAAAGCAGCCCTGTTCATGTATCCCATGACTAGAACACGTTCATGATAAAAAAATAGGTATTTATGAGATTTGGATAAATTTAAAATGCAATTTTTTTCAATATTATGATACAATTCGTAGTTTTAGAAACACAGCTCTGTTGCGAGCGCGGTCCGAGCCTTGTAACAATGGTGAGAGGCGCGGGGGTTCTCAACAAGACCTCTGTATGTTAGACCTGTGTCCCCGTATACGCCTTTAAAAAGGACCGGGTCTCTTCTCCTATAGATCCCGTGATCGAAAAGATAATATAATTATATTTAAAAACTCAAACACAAAAATCGGGTTGAAGAGCATGTCATAACTCCATTACAATTTTGTTTCATACCTGAACGTCTACCATCAGTTTTAACAAGACAGTGGAGCGGAGTAAGCGAGATAGTGCTCTACATTCGTAGTTGCATCTCGCTTCCGCAGTAAAATGTTTTCGTTCGAGCTCAAATTACAAACGATCGAAAACTTAAAGATACAATAAAAATAAAGGCACCAACACTTAATACCTTGGAGTAATAAAATGTTTGATGTATAAGCACCATATATTGCAAAACGACATTTTATGCGCCAAAAGAAATATGATTTTGTGGGTGTGATTTTATTTGGTGTCATAAATGTTAACACAAGACATTAAATTGAGTTGTTCGATACTAAAGGCATTCTGCAACGCTTTAAAAAGTCAAAACAAGCAGAAATATAATGCCTTAAATGGTGATATCTCATTTTGTAACACATTTTGAGGTTAATAACTTGCGTTGATTTCATTGATAAGGATTAATTAAGTTAGAATTTAAAAAATGTATGTTTTTGTCTCATAATCCGATCCTAAAAAATAATTTGATGATGATGATAATCACGTTTTCTTCAATTGGTTTATGATATTGACATGCAAGCATGACAGGATTTTTTTTCACGTAGCCCGCTGCGTCCCACAGTTGAGCAAAGGCTTCCCTCAAATTCCCCCACAATCCTCTATCATGGTCCAATTGGCTCCAGTCCACGCGGTATACGTTTATATGATCGCACTCTGACATCAGTAATCAATGTTTTGGAATCCAGCAATATGAATTAGCGTCCTAAAATATCATTGGGTATATTCATGTTATTCAGTGGCACTGATAGGCGTATACCTCTCTTTATTTTTATAGCGGTTTCGCTTTAACCTTTCAATTCCAAAAAACATCCGTTTTTTGGTTCTAAAATACTTAAGAAATTACCAACATAAAACTTTGAAGTTTCGTAGATACTTGACAATAATTTGCCACTTAAAATAACAGTGCATAATAAATAGTGTACACAACGGATACTGTAACAGTTTTTGCAATACTCTCTTAAATCCAGAGCTATTAGGGAGACACTTAAGATAATTAAGCGTGGTTTATTATTATTGACAGGCCTCTATATTATCGATAGGATACACATGTCAACTACGCACTGCACCTTAAATTATACGGTGCGCCAGCGCAGTTTTAATACAGTGTGCAGGGAAACGGGAGAAGGTTCACTTTGGTCAGACATTGAAAACCCATATCTTTTTCTGTTTTAAAAGCGATTGTTAAGACAAATATTTTATAAAAAATCCAGGGAGCAAAAAAAGTTTTGGGGTCGTCAATCCATATGACTTCCTCATACAAAAGTTCCTTTACAAACTCAGTGATCCTCGTAAAACGATGATTATGAAAACCAATCGGATAATCCAATAGGATACGTCATCACACCAAACCCGTAGTGCGCGACAAGTTGCCCGCGGGCCCGCCCGCTACAAATCGAAAATGATCCCCATAAAATAGGTATAAAACCTATTCTATATACTGTGTACCAAGTTTCATCTTAATCGGTTCAGTGGTTTTTGCGTGAAAGGGGAACATACATGCATACAAACTCTTGCGTTTACGTTATTAGTAGGATTTAATAGAATAAATGGTACTATTGAAAATCTTCTTACACTGTGACGAGTGGCCTCTAATAAGTCTCTACTTTGAGTTTGATGGTATAAATACTGTCGATTTATTTTCCAGCACTGATGTTGGCTTGCAGTGCACAGTTAAATCTTACATGAACTAGAATGTGATTAATGTATGGCGACGTACGACTTTTAGTCGCAAAGGCATCCGATTGTCTTGCGATTTATCTTGTGGGTAAAACGTGTTTGTAGTTTTAATCGCTTCTTACGTTGCTTTATGGTTTTTCTTTTGATTTGTTGCTATGTTTATCACTTAATTCGTTTTTTCTGAGAGTTAAATACAGGATATGTAATTAAGGATATTTTCTAAGAATGGAATATGTCTTCATTCATAAAAGACTTAGTTTAAAGTAAAAGTGTATACCTATATACCTAATCAGGTTAGCCGATAGTAGATCTGAACTTTCAACTATCCAGGATGCCACAGAAGAAAAAAACATTGTTATTGGTCCAGTCGTTTTCAAGGAGTGATATGACGTTTGCGTGCGTTTTTCTCACATGTCACCTTCAGCAGGCATGCGAAAATTATTTTTGATAGTTATCAAATTTAAAATACTATGTGTTTCGAGTAAAAAATAATATTACAGAACCCGGGAAAAGTCGCGGGCCTTAGATTATTATGCTACAATAAATAATCTCATATTATAAATGATATTTGTTTTAGATTGCAAGAAAACCTCTATTTTCCCATCGACTGTCGAAAATGATACATTATTTCCATCAATCAATCTGGTTAAGTCTGGTTTAAACCGGATATGTTGTTTACTAAGTTCTAGGGCTGTTAACAAGCACTGTAACCGAATGTGTCCGATATCCGACATATGAAATATCCGTATCCACAATAGGAAAAAAATATATTGGATAAAACATTTATAAAAAGTTCTTGTCAGTACAGCTGTCAACAAACACACATTCATTGTTTTTATATAAGTACTTTGTTTTCTAAAATAGTCCTTTAAACAAATATTTTAAATCGAAATATAGGCATTATCCGAAAACAGATCTCACCTGTAACCGAAACCGATATATCCGCAACATCTACAATCATAACCAAATCAGAGATTGCCTACATCCCTAATAGGACTTGCGTATATCTATCCTCAGCTTGCTAATTGTATATAACGGTAAGGCTTCATTAATCCGAATATCTGATAGAATATGCCGACGGAAGCCAGTATCTAAATTATATATACGTTGACCGTAATGAAGGAAACTGTTTGTATCAAGTATTTTACTATCAATCTTTACGAGTAACGATGTTTATTTAAAAGGAGTTGGGACTCTGTCATAGTATGTAATGATTCTACAGCATCATACAACGCCATCTAGTCTCAAACTGAGCAAACCTTGTATTGTAAGTAGCAATTGATTTAAATATAGTTCTAAATACATACAATTATGGATAAATTACACAAACACAAAGATTTAATCAGTACCGAATTAAAAAAAATGAGTAAAAAATCAAAAGATTTTTTTTGGAGTTTTCAGTAATAACCGGTTTTCACCATTTCAATAAATAGTTAAGCAATACAAAACATTCAATGAGCCTGTTTACAATAGGGATGATGACTGGGTACAAAGAGAAAAAGTCTCATTAGTCCCTCAGTTAGATAATTGAAAAGTATGAGACACGTATTTTTCCTTTTTTCAGAAAAACTAGAATTGACAAAGATTAACTGCTTTAAAGTTTAGGAGAGGGGGCTTGTGACGTAACGATAGTTCGAAGTTTCATTGACTGTAATTAGGTCAATTTACGTTTGCGGTACAAATTAAAAAATACGTATCCATTATTATACAAAAAACTACAAGACGGATACAGAAAAAAAAATGTCATCATCCCTAAATTCTGCGACCCTCGTGCACTCCATGAGCACATGAGAGCCTGATTCTTCAAGCTGCCAACATCCCCATTTATTACAATCCTTATTTGTCCACTATTTTGCACGTACAACTTAAAATATATTTTTGATCATTAAATTATGTAGATTGAACATACAATTTTATCTACAAATACCAAGACAAGCATCTGTAGGTCTAAAATAGCTCACTGGGGTAGGTACCGAACATTCTGTAGTAAAATGTTACTTGCACGCATGCGCAGATGATGCCTCCACTTAAAATGTCACAGGAATTTTGAATGACCAGTATTTAGGGGTCTGCCTAAAGGGTAATATGGGACCTCATTATTGCTTCTGTCTGTCTGATCCCTCACTGTCACTCATTAATTATTATATTTAGACTTCTGCATTACACCGATTATGTATATTTGTTGTAGTGGTTGGACGTAAATGAGTCATTCTTGTTGTTTTAGTAGATTAGCTCGGATCGACTCCAACCATCTCTTTGAATTCATTGTCAATCAACTGTTTTCAAAAGTAACTGAATTTAGAGAATAAAATACATTTTGATTGCTTAAATAATCAAGAGTACGATAAATTAAACGAAACTGCATGGATGGAGAAGGAGATTGATAATTTAGCACATAATGTCACTGGCCGAAATAGCTCAGTTGGGAGAGCGTTAGACTAAAGATCTAAAGGTCCCCGGTTCAATCCCGGGTTTCGGCATATTCGAAAGTATTTTATGAAAATAATGAATTGTTGCTTATATCGTATTTTTAAACTTTTTTTCATGAAAAAGGACATTAAAGGATAACTGATAAAAGCATAAGTTCACAGCAATATAAGCACACAACAATAATATGGTTAAGAATACACAAATTTGAACTTTATGTCAAAACAAGTAGATCTGAAGTTTCCTTATAAATTACGTGGCTAAACTAACGTGTTCTGTTGCCATTGTAAAAAAAATGTATATATAATGTATATTAATGTATATATAATGTATACAAGGGAAGCAAGTTCGATCTCAGCGTCGTAAAGTATTGTAATGAGACTTTTCAAAAGTGAATGTTCTTCCTAAGTTATTATATGACTCCAATGACAATGACAAACGTTCATTGGCCTAGCCTTTTCCCAACTATGTTGGGGTCGGCTTCCAGTCTAACCGGATTCAGCTAAGTACCAGTGTTATACAAGGAGCAACTGCCTATTTGACCTCCTCAACCCAGTTACCTTGGCAACACGATACCCCTTGGTCTGACTGGAAGAAATTTAGAGAGAGAACTAGATTCCAAATATTCAAATCTGAAATCGCCAATCCGCAGTTAGCCAACGCTCTGAAGCTCTTCTCTATAATATAATGTATATTTTCTATAAGAAAGGTGCATAAATGATACTTTGAAAGGTGGCGGTCAATCTTTTGAGGACATTTAAAAGAAAGAACTACCCTATTACGTTAGTTCATTAAACCGTAACGTGCGCTAGGGTGGTAATTACCAACAGGGTGGGACTTCACAGTCTTGGGAAGTATTAACGGTTTTTTTTAATTATGTATATTTTAGCTTTTTTGTGTGAACGGGGATTGACGTGGGAATGTTGAAACTTTAGTACATGTGCTTCATTTGTTCATTTTTTACAAACTTATTAATTATTTGTGAGTAAAAATGTGTTAAATAATATGTTTTATGTAGGTTATCTTCTTAAACAATCTTATTATTTTAATAACTAAATATTCACCGATATAAAGAAGCAAACCTATTTCGTTTCCAGTTGTGCAAAAGTAAATCCCTCTAGATTTATGAAAAAAAAACCTTGAATGAAAAGTTACCCGAAGAAAAAACAACCCAAGTAAAAAACACTTTCGTGATCATAAATCATAAAATATTCATATTTCTAACACATTAGCAGCATAAAAGATTTTACCATGAATATAAATGAAGCAAAATCAGAACAAATGTTTTTTTAATATGGCTACCGTGTTTCAGGGCGGTTTGACCTATAACCTCACCCTACGTCATTAGTGGGTTTGGCCACCATCTTGTGATTTGAAACACGCAACCCGTTTTAACATAAAGGTACATTTTTAGAAAGAATTTTAGTTGTAGATGGATATTAATAGTTAGACTGCTAAGTGGGAAGTCGCAGGTTCAAATTCTTATGCTAATGTCTTTTCGATTTTTTTGACTAAAGTAATTGACTCTTGCTAAAATTAGGGGACCATCGCGACAAAACACCTTTTTGGTTAAGCGGGGTAAACCTCATGAGCACCCAGCGCCACTGGGGCAGAAGTGGGTAGTGTAAAACTCTTACTGATAAAATCAAAGCGAGAAGACATTCTCTTGATTATTTTCTTTTTATTTTATGTCATTTGAAACTCACTCGGACTAAAATCCGTTCCACAAAATACAACATCAAAAGCAACTACGTTTCAAAATTGTCTGTCTGAATATAACATCGAGTTTTACACAGCTACAACGTTCAAAAATTTTGTGCTGCTATCAAAACATTACAAAAATCTAAAAAGCTATTAAAACACAATTTTATGCTATCTTTTGCTTTTCCTATCAACGTCAAGCCACCGACTAGCATAACAAAACAGTTGAATTTCCGGAGCAAAGCTAACATAAACATTATACCCGATTTGTGCCCGCCATGTTTTTTTACGTTACCATAGCAACGGGGGTGACAACAAACGAAACTATACATTAAAATGGAACGTAGCAAATTGGACTTTGTGCCTAGACTATAAGGTCGGAATTCCTTTGGTTTGAATTTTAATTATTTAATGCTGTTTGTTATGTATTGATGGTAGATAATTTTCAAGGTTTTTTGGTGTTTTATTTGGTTTTTAGATTAAAAGAACCTTGATATTTGAGTAACTATTTTTTAATGAAAAAAGTTTAATTATATAGATTAGTAATCGGGTATCACAAAATGAAATCGATGTAAATGTATAGTTAATTTTTTCTTCTATACGATAAGATGTTTTTCACAATGATTGAAAGTTTTGGCGATAAGATATATTACGAGATATTTGAAACTTGCGTTCCCTTGTTTGCGAAGAGCCAACTCATTGATTAGGTACCTATTTCACAATTTATTTCGTACAAGCATAGTTATAGTATCAAAAGTCATCACTTAGGCCGTACCCTGCCGACCCTTGTCATTAACTTGATAGCGTGATGACGCATTCCCATAATACAGGGGAGCAGTTTTTTGCGATACAGGGTTGTGTGTTAGCGTACTTATCATTTGGTTAAAATAGTGTGACTGATTGTTTACGAATTTTTTTTTCAGTCATTAAGGATGAATATTATTACTTATACATATTATAATACAGCTATTTTACAAAATTGCTGCATTTGATGTTATGCGAAAGGTACAAGACTAGATTGAAAATAATGGGACTTGAAAACGCAGGCAACAGGCAGACAGGGTTGACCGTTGCCTTCTCTTTTGAATTCCGGACATTTTTTATTGTAATAATCAGACTTACTAAGAAAAAGTAATGATACCATGACTTACAAATGCTTATTCTGAGTCTATGTCTTCATGCATGCGAATTAAATGTTTGTAAATCCGTTCTGCGATACAAGGATTCAATCCCTTGGAGTGGCAGTATTTATTGCAAAAATATCCGTATTAATATCTTACAGGTTACATCCCCAGAAACATTATTCCTAGGTACCTATAAATATCCAAACACAAAACAAAACAATCGATCTACATCAGAATCAGTTCACTTACTCAATAATACAGTTGTAATAGGCAAATGATATCTAATATATTCAAAAGGGAGTTGAAAACAGGCATTTAAGCGAATAGACGCGGCATAACAAACAAATGAGGCGACTTAATATGACACTAATGACTCCAACTCTGTAACAACATAAATATTAATGTGAGAAACAAATTACGTTGATAATAAGCTTGCACAAGTACTACGAACGCTTAAGGTAGGAACTGTTGGGTCTGTGCAAGCGAGATACCGATATTAGGAGTGTAGAGCGCGGTCCCGTTTTTGCAACAGTTAAAGTCGGATTTTAATGAGCTCATAGTAACAGTTTTGTACTATCTAATACACGTATTTATGAATAATTGGTTGTATATACGGAAATGAAATGGTATAGAGACAGGTGAGGGATTTTATCGGATCGTAAATATTAGGTCGAATAGATTTCTGGAAGGCTTACAATATCAGAATTATATAACATTTCACCAATTTGAGTTTGATGTCAGTGGATTTTATAAGAAACATCTCTCCTTCAGTCTAATTTTATAATATAATATTAGTTATCTTTTACGTATCATAATATTAACAATTCAATTCGTATTGTTACAGATTTTGACGAGAAACACCTACGCATGAGGTAAGAATAATACTGATTTCCTTCTACTCTGATATTGTTCGCTTTCTTTCATGACTCAGCGTCATATATCGATACCCCTTAGTGGCTAGGTGATTACCATAATAAATCATAGAGAGTTCAAGACTTAGGTCGTAGTCAAAGTCCTGAGGCCTTTAAAAATAGGATGATGATAAGCTGCCTTTATCTGTATTAGTATTTTTAATGTTGTCTGCAAGATATCGCTTTTAGCATCCGCCATTGCACCGTTACACTGTAAGCCACTGTTTGTTTGATGTCTATTTTTTCTAATTCTATGGTGTACAATAAATAATATATTCTAAAGATATAAGCCATAGAGTCTATTATCACACGACAAAAGTCTATGCGAGACATATAGAGCACAAGCGTGACCGCCAAAACAAGAGCACTCTTAGTTCAAAACCATCATAGTCCAACTGCAATCCGACGTGACTTGAGTAGGAATTCAGAAACACGAAAACTATAATATTTATTTCTAAAAAGTATAGATCGGGTTCAAACTCAAGACCTTTGGCAGTCCTACCACTAGGCCATCACACCTAAAAAAAAACGATATAACGGTGCACCAAACACCATTGACCACCGCGACGATGCAAAGCGGACAAATTTAACTAAACTGCAGATAATGGATCTATACAATGCACCACGGAAGTTAAAACTACACCTGCAAAAATAGATCTTATGGGCTTACAATAGAAGCTATGTTTAACACGATTTGTGGCAATTATAAGCGGTACTCTGTACAGTTGATACGGAAATTTGCGGCTGACCACAGTATAACCGTAACTGCTTGACAAAAGTGTCACATTTAAGAGGTTTTATAGAGATTTAAGTGCTGATAGTTGTATGATTGGAAACCTATAAGCCTGTACTGTACTGTAAATCGTTTGAGAGATAAACCACAAATAAAATTCAAAATTTCTTTATTTAGAAGTGTTTTAGATAAATTTCATTATTACCAATGCTACTATTAATTCTCATCAAAAGATTTTTTGATAAATCGGATAGAAACTACACAACTTAAACGTATTTTTTTCGATATTTAATTAGTCCGTCAGGCAGATTTCTAAAAAAAAACAGAATATTTATTTTATTAAATTAATAAATCATTTTGAAGATAAAAGCCACCAAAAATGTGAATTGTATGAAAGTGGGGACTTATAACGTCAATGGTCCGTAAAAACTGTACCTACAGATAAGTGACGTCACGTGACGATAGTAAAACTTATCACTTTCATACAATTAAAAGATCAATGATTTCCACATGCCTTGCTTATGTATAATCAACTTTAGAAGTACAGATTTAGGGTATAGAACTGAATTATTAGGTATACTCATAAGAAAAGAAGAAATTGAGAAGAAGATAGAAGATAGACCGCACTGAGCCTTGGCACTGGGAGAATTCACAGGAGTTGTGTAAATACCCGTGAATTTCCTGATGCCTCAGCTTATTGTGGCCTGTTTCATCAGAGAACAGAAGAGAAAAGAAGAAAGAAGATCTGTTAACCATTCTTAATGTGATTGCTCTAGAATTATGTATAGATGTATTTGTATATTATTAAAAAGTGTATGTTAATGACAATTAGACATCAAGAACTATTTATTTTATACCCGATGTTTAAAATTAAGACTATAAAACTTAACTTATATTGATTAAACTGAATTGATATCTGTAATGTTAATCTTAGCATTTCCAGCATGATAGGAACAGAAGTCAAAAGATTATTAAATAATATACTTTAGTCTCTACTTATCATTGAAAAAAACTGTACTCGGGAATCTACTTCATATTTAAAATGAATACTCCGTCTAAGAAATGTAATCCTAGTGTCGCGAGGGACAACAATGAAACATTCAAATCAACACAAAGACACACAGACGGCCGGCCGCGTGGCGTACCGGCATCAAACGCGGCTGACGATACCCGGCGGTTAGGTTTAATCAGTAAGAGTCTGAACACTAGACGTCCTCTCCCCCGGGAGGACACCCCATGAGGATTCCCCCACCTAAAAAAAAGGACAAGCATTCGTGGATCACACAAACGCTTGTCCTACGCAGGGATCGAAATATCTACACTTCGCGCACAGTGATGATTGTTGCAGTAAATTCTGCAAATGTCATACAAATTGATGTAAATCGACATGTCGTGCGACCCTGTGTAATGTGTATGATGTTGTATGTATTAACTTCCTCACGCATTGTTTACCGATCGAGAAATATCTGATTTTATAGCCCAAGTCATAGGATTAAGCGATTTTATTACCAAGATTAATATTTTATGTTAGTTTTAAGAACAAGTAAATTAACCATTTCAGTGGTGGCTAGTGTTACTGTGTTTTGACCTTAGATTGAAAAGCGGGTAAAATAAAATAAATCTATTTTAAAGACTTAGAAGTGCACCAAATGTTCAAGTAAAATATAATTTAATTTTGGTTGTTATCATATGCTGTATAAAACATTTGTCTTGTACGTCTACGATTTAAAGAAAAATTGTGTAAGAGTATTGTCACTGTAAAAATGTAATTGTAGCATTTTCCATAAACACAGCATGTCATTTGTTTTTTTTACGGCCTGATATTGTGATATATGTGTGCCTGATTATCAGGCCGTTAAAAAAAAAACAAATGACATTTCTCTGGCCGCCATTTGCAATAGTTTGTACCACAGAGTATATCATCGTTACAGTTATTCACGAAGCGATTGTTATAGTCAAAGATAATCGTCGGTTAGGCTCCTGTAATCCATATGTAACAGATGATCTAACGCTACCGGTAACGGATGGTTATTGTCTAGTAATGTCGACCGATTGGAAATTGTAGAGCAATTTTTTTAGCAGTGTTCTTTGGAATGTATTTTGAGTTGGTTGTGTAATGTTAGATCGATTTTCAGAGTTTATAGTTGATATTTTTTATGTTATCTGAATTTTTAAACAATCCAAGAAAGTATTGGATGTGTCCGTCCAACAAGTTGAATTAAAATTAATGTTTTGATAGATGCAAAGAATTTTCTTTGCTTTACATCACCTGAGTACTAATTTTGTTTTGTGTTAATTACACATCTTTAATTATAAAACAATAAATTAATTTCGAAATCCGCTAAAACATCTTCAAAGCGAGGTCACCAACTTGAAAAATTATTTAGTAAAGCTACCGGCGCGTATAGCCAGGAATCATAGGTTCAAATCCTGAATTGAATTTTGACACTGTATTAAATGTACTAAATAAAAAGTGTTGCACTATCACATTTGAATAACTCGGGGAATCATAAAAGACAAACCGATAGTCCCCACATACCCTATATAATATTTATTGATGTGCAGAATATTGTACATCCCGTATTCGTCTGATAAGACAGACATCATACAGATCATACAATTGTAGTAACAATATAGGGAAGTGAACAAGTTGATACTCAGTCTACGAAAAACGGAATAGTCAGCGGAGACGAGATTGATATGCGTTGGGCCATAAAACGCGCAAATAAAGTAACAAAAGCCATTGTGCTACAATTGAGTAAAATATCTTTATAGTTTCGTTAAAGTGATTCATTAATAAAATGTGCAACGGTTTACTCACGCGTATTTATTGGAATTGCCCCACTAGTTTCGGACCCAACCGGAGTTCTCAACCATGAGCTGACGCGGCGGCGGGGTCGCGAGTCGAGCTGTGTATTTCTTTTTGTAAGTTAGATCTATGTACAGCATTTTTATAAAAACCCATGTTATGTTTTATCATCAAATTGTGAGTAAATAAATAAGGTGAAAAGTCTAAGTGATATCGAACTTTTAGAAAATATAACCAACCTCTCGTGTGTCGCAGAGGTTTCACAAAAATTCAATTCACGTGCACAAAGATATTCAAACGCCGAACAAGCATTCGAGAATCAGACCAATCGCACAGGATTTCTCACTCGTCTACTCGAGCAGTCATAACCGCTACTCCGTAACATACCGCGCTCCTAATGGCCACAAGCGCCTACTTTTTGTTGGTGATCACTAGACGGATGGGAGTCGGTTTAGTACACAATGCTGCGACTTCCTCATATCTTTGTATCAAGCGGTTAAGTACAGTTGTAATAAGGAAAGATAAGGGCTAATGACGATTTAATGAGAATCCGTGAGAAAATGTCGATATCCATAAAGGTGTTGAGGTACATCACTAAGACAATATGTGTTACAGTCGCTTATAAAGCGACACTTTGATAAGTAACACTCTTAAATATGCCTGTCTCTACATTTCTCTTAATGGCAACCAAGACAGCAAGATACTTTTCCTGTCTTGCATACATCTGAGCCCCAATACTGCTATTTACAATGGCCTATGAATGAAGGGATATCGAATGTAATTTTCATTTGATTTAATTCGTATAAGCATTTTTTCGACACAATAATTTTAAATTCAGTACTGGGCAGAGCACTCACAGCCAGAGTCACGGAATCGCTCGCGCATCCTCTGCCTTACTGATAGACACCAAACTATAATACCCAAATTATAGCTGCAAACTAAATTTCATTAAAGCAAAAATCTTTACTTTGTATTAAAACCATCTTTGGTGGCCACCAAGACGATACCTAAGATGGTCCCAAAGCTTTCTTCTTTTGTAACCGTTCGAAGGCCTAGTGACTAACCAACTGTCCAGTGTAAAATCTTCAAAGAAGCTTCAAACACTTTGCTAACACCAGCTACGTCAAGGACATAACACGTTTGGGTGAAACCACAAACTACGAGTCTGCTACTCCTTGGCCCATTAGATCTAATTCTTGACCGGCTCTGATTCGATCGATGTTCTGAATATTGTGAGTCCATGCTCATCATTTAAATTAACCACCGCAACCAATAACCCTACAGGTTATGTTAAAAAAGGTTCACCCAATCAGCAGAGTCGTTATCCCAAAATTCGATTCTTAGAACCTTAATAGCTGAGGATAATTTTGGCTCGTGCCGCCTATAACATGCTATTACGCAAATTGTTGCCGGTTTCCGACAATTTACGAATGTTTTAAGAAGTCCGTGTGTTATTGTGTAATTTATATTTATTTTAAGGTCAAGTCTTTCCGGTGTTTCGTCGGAAAAATATATTTAAACGAATTGTCTACATTTTTATTTGAAGTAGTCGAAGTAACAGCAAAATATACATTATATTTCGTTTATAGTAGAAAAAAAGATGCCAAATTATAATCTGAAAGTGTCACTTTAAAAATGACTATGTGGAAAGATCATTAAAATATAGCACTTAAGTACACCTATAGAGCTGCAGTCATGCTTAATGTTTCAATTTTATCCAGATCTGTTTTGCCATAAAATCTCCTTATTTTTTCCTTGAATGAAACTTTTACCCAGAATTGTTTTGCCATCAAATCTCCTTATTTTTTCCTCGACTGAAACATCACAAACCAATAAACTTCATTCAAACGACATGAAAAAGCACAAAGGAGCATCTTAACCTTGTTTCTAAGAAATTATAGGATGTTAGAACACAGGATGCATCTGCTATCGGTCTCTCAAATATGCACTTATCTCTGAAGATTATAAACTCATATTTCTTTGTTTACAATACTTATTTTTTGCGAACGATACGGCTACGAAAAATGGCAAGCTTATATATTATGACACAAGTATCACAATTCGCACTATATTCTATTATAAATACGTAAATAAAAGTATGCAAGTTTTTTTATGCGTGTGAGTGTGTTTGTTCCCTTTTAAAGCCCAAATGGCTGGACCGATTACAATTAAATTTGGTATGGAAGTAGTCGACACTTTGGGTATAGATCAGAAGCTAAAAAATCCAATTCTATATTCGACTTTGTTAAAGGAGGATAACTTTTTTGCAAATAAACTGTTATTTACTGAAATAATTCAACGGTTCAGATCGAAGCTTGTAAAAAGCACCCATCTTACCTAAAGAACGCATGTCCTGTTAAACGCAAAAAAATAGACGGCCTCTTTGACATTATCCGCATTGTTCGTAGCCGTGTGACGCACTGCGCATTTAACCTTTTTGGGGGACATAACCTATAGGTCAACTGTCGTCCTTTTAGAGCGCCCCCTGTTGGCATTTTCTCACACAATCACCTCTCTCAAGCTATAAAAACAAAGGACTTTGATGAAAATCCTTTTTAGTATAACCTTTTTACCGGAAATGACATTTTGGAATCGCGTACTTCGAGTCATTAGATTTCTTAAGCGACTGTATAGAGAAGGTTTTGAGCATTGATCGAATAAAGGTTAACTCACGCGTCGTTATCGGACTCGCCTCCCTAGTTTCGGACCCAACCAGGATCCTTAATCACGAGTTGATTAAAGCACATAAGTAATTATCAATACACCTCACGCAAGTTGTTATTGCAATATACTACATATAGCCATATTTTAAACTACTTAACACCCTTTTTGTATCTTAATGGACATTATACTTTTAATTTAGTTAATTGGGCATCAAAATATTGTACCCTGGGTATCCAGTTACGGCTGTCGTTAAGTGACCAATCGTTTGGTATGTCAATGGAATTATACCGCCGTAGGTGTATTAAAGTCAATTTTTCGAGTCAAATTCTTTTTTGACGCTTCAACGGATTTCTCGACAGATTTTGAGACCTTTCTTAGTCAGTCATCGTCATACACAGCGTTTCACTACAACATCATTAATGTCCGTAGCTGTAGTATATCTAAAGCCTGCTGAAACTTTTTTTTTATTATTCATATTGCATATCGTTTTATTTGTAAATTGTTAAGTTGTGTGTCGATTTTAGAAGAAATAACGTCGGACTAAGAACTACGAGAATTTATTATATTTTGTAATTTTGATCAGTTAGCCAGCCGCGTAGTCTGTGTGTAAAACATAATTCTGTTCGTCCTTGCGTGCGGGAGCGGCGTTCGCTCCTGTTATTATGGCCCGCAAGACAGCCGATAATTTGCGCTCTAGTGATGAGATAAGTATCGATAAAACTAGTGGAACATAGTTTTTAAAACAAAAAAAAGTTCTGTGTTTTATCTCTTACTACATTATGAGAAGCATTTAAACAAAATGATAGAATTCCATAGCAAGCCTTCGCGTTTTTCACACAAATTCCAAAAGCCGACATTATATAGATATGATTTAACATTTCAACATTTTTATATCGATAACTTACTTTACTATTTTTATCGATACATTACCAACACTAGCCCGAGCATTCGCGGTACGCGTTGGGCCTACAGTAGCCAGGACTACTTCTAATTTAACTTAATACATCAATTACACGCATTCATTTTGAAGTAACAAGATTTATAAATAAGCTAGCGTGTTAAATTTATCCATATTCGCACAAATACACAATTTAAAGGTTACAGAACTACAGGCAGGGGGATAATAATGTTAATTATATGTTTTTTTGTTGCTGTTACGTCATTAAAAATTATAGTTCATATGTTAGGGTATAGTTCTTTTATAAACAAGTAGTTTTACATCATTTAGAATTAAAACAAAATTGTTGATATGTTTTTCTACATGTTTCCAAAAAGTAAAAATAATGCAAGTCATTACCAGTCCCATAATAATTACTAATGCCTGTCGGACTGAGCTGTAACCTACGTAAAGGAAGTTCTTAAATAATTACAATCATTTATTATCTCAACCCATTTGTAAATAAAACGCAATATAACTCTACTTCCACTCTAGGCTGTATCGGATATATTAGTTAAACAGCGTTCAGTATTCTCGAAAACTAAAACAACAACAGCAGGTAAACTAAAAACAGCTCCCCCACCTTAAAAATAAGCTTCAATCTTGACGAGGAACCCCACCTATAACGTCCATACGAAAATAAAAAATAGTCGAGCTGACAGCGAAAATTTAGACACCCCTTACGAAAATATTTAACATAAAAACACCGCCCCAAATGGGGTTGGGAGTGGGTTCGGGGCTGGGGAAGTGGTGTAAGGGTGGCGGAAACCCATAATGGTAGTTTGTCACGAACCTCCACCCCAAATTGCCAGGTTCCTAGAACTGTATTGTTTTGCGTCATCGTTACATTTATGTTGGTAAGGTATATTTTTAACACGCGTTTCGGGATTCAGTTTTTGCTTTATACCTCAGGAAGATGCGCTGTCGATTTATGTTAATAACTACTTAGTTGCCTTATAACAGTGATTCGTGAATATTGGAACCCATTTACCTACATGTCACTGATAAGTCATAAAGAGGTTAATTGGTCTCAAGTGAATTTTCAGACAGAGTATGATATGTATTTTAATATAAAACTTTTAAAAGTAAAATACTTACCGTTGTCGGTGTTTGACTATAAGGTAGATAGCTCTAAGGTAAAGCGCTAAGGTGAATGTTAAAATTTCAGAACATATATTATAGGTACCTTCCAGTCAACAAAACACGGCAACTCCTAACCCCTCGGAAAACACGCATATTTTAACTTAGTCTAGACAACCGTAGCACGAAATACAAAAACCCTACCATGCCAGCAATTTCGCAAATGCATTTCATGCAAAACCCCGGTAATGGGTGATTTCCTGGCACCACCCTATACGACCCCAGTTCGCCCCACTAAGTGGTGGTGGGGAAGCGTGGTGGTGGGGAAGCGTGGTGGTGGCGACTGGCACCAAGATTGTGCAGACTTATGCAATCATTTACGTGTTTCGTTTTGGAAGTTTGCAGAAGACTTTTTTGTCGAGTCGAGTTCGAGTCGATGTACCGTACCAGGTTGTGCCGTCTATTTGTAGCTTTTTTTTCGGCTGCTATTTGGAAAGGGATGGGCAGGTTGTTAAGTACCTACATACATATATCAATGTATGTAATAAGGTTGTAAGGTGCTTACTTTAGATTCACTATTTATTGAATAAAACAGACAGTAGGAGGACAAGACATCAAGACAGTAGGTACATGAATGGACTCAGAATTGGTATTTGTGTTTTGTTTTGAGATGGTAAATCCTCAAATGACTCTTTCTGCTTTGGGTTGGGCGAAAGGGAGAGAGACTTTGACTGAATAAAAACCTATGTTCTTTCCTTGCCGTTTGCATACTGGGGCTGCAGTAATCCTTTCGATGTAATTCCCGCTAGTTGAAGATTGAAACTCAGGTGACATTGAAAAGCTGCTAACAGCTAACAACAGACATTAGATAATAGATACTTACGTATAGGTTATTATAGGTGCAGGTTATAAAAGACCTATTTCCTTATTTATGGAAGATTTTTTGAGTAGAATACACTACACATACCTACCTACTTATTCCTTCGTATTTTTGTATAGTTGTTTTAAGCTCATGTGTCTCTGGAGTGTCCTAAGACTTGAATAATTTTCAGTTGTGCTAGTTTCCTCTTAATGCTTTTCTTTGCCGTTTTTAAAAAGAAAAGCTTATTGAAATGCAACTACTTTTACGGAATTTTTCGCGGTATAATTTTAGATTTTAGTTACTTGCATGTACATTATGCGTTATGCGCATAATGTACATGCCTTCGTATTTGCGACCTTTGACTTGGTAGTACAGTCAATTTGTGTCACACTGTCACTGATATGCTCCTTATTCCAAACACTTTTAATTTTAGTATACCAAGAATCCATAGCAATTCATAACGAACATAACTAGGTATTTGAACTAACCTATACAATTTAGGACTCTATGCTGATAAATTAAAGTACAAATTTGTCACCAGGTGATAGAATGGAGGGATCTTCGTCAGACTACAGTGACGAGGAGGTCGGAGTGCTGGCCAGAGGTCAAAAGCTGTGGGTCAGAGGTGTGAGGTCTCATACTACCTGCGCAGATATCGTGCGAGCTTTGCAAGATGCACCTGAAGGTATGAACTGTATTATTCGCTCTATTAGCCCTTATTTTTATAGTACAAAAATTGTCAATACCAGAAAACGATCAATTTAAATACTGTCGTAGTTATATAGCCTTGATATCTATACTCTACTGGATACTTACTGCACTTGGTGTTCTTCGGTCCAGCTAAAGCTTATGAAGTGGTTCTCTTTGACTGTATGCCCAGGGAGGTATTAGCAGTATTACCCTACCAGGATTACTGATTACTAAAGTAAGGTACCCCTCACTTTGAGCCGATGCAGATGAAATTTGTCTATCTTGTCATTAAGGATGTGCCAGTGACACATAATGACTCCAATGATACAAAGCCTCAAGTATTATGGTCTTTTCTAATAAGGAGATGTTTCCTAGCTGGTGGTAGCGTCAGTGACCACGGCGAGTGGGTGCTGGCGGAGCGATGGCGAGGAGTTGAGAGGCCATTACCGCCTGATGTTCCAGTGTTGCACGTCCTGGCAGCCTGGGGAGATGCTAGGCATGAGGTTTGTTAAGCTTTAACAAGAAAAATATAAAAAAAACACGTGATGTTTTCCACTGAGTTTTCAACCGACTTCCGATTCTGTGTTTTTTTTTATGTAAAGTGAAATAGCTGTCATTTGGTTCCATAATAATTTGGGTAAAAAAATGCTATAAATGTACGAATTGAAGATTGAATTAAATTATATTTTTTCGACAAGAAAATTTGGTGCGTGGATGTAAAATAAAAAAAAATTGTTTTGTTTCTTCTAGCATTTGCTAAACACCTACCAACAATACACTTAACGCCGACCTAAGTTAACCTTCACTGAACTTATTGAATACATATAAAATACACGAAATCCCGTACTCAGGTTAAGTTCCATCCTACAGGTTCGTCTGGCACTTCGACGAGTATCAAGTGGTGGTGAAGACGATTCTGGGAGGGACAGCGATGGTGGCAGCAGAGGAGGGGCTCGACGACGCCGGCGACGAGACACGAGAGCCGCCACACCGCCGCCCCGGGCCAGGAGCGAGGACCCCGCAGCCAGACTGGTGTCTGTCATACAGCACCAGAGCAGAACCATTCATCAACAACTTGATAAGCTCAGGTACAGTTAAGTGGTGTTAAGGAAGTTACGTAAAAACATCAAGTGGTAAAAAAGTTACCTTATTTTTGTTAAGTATATTCGCTATGTACTTTAATCTTTCGAAATTTATTCGACCCTGATTGTACTTTAATTACATTACGGCTTTCGATATAGCCGTTTGAAGCGCTTTTAATGATAGTATAGTTTTAGTATTTAAAGGCATAAATGCTTTCTAGTTTATGTTCGAACCTAATCTCCCATTTTATTCCAATTACAGAGAACAAGAAAAGCTGATCGATCAACTAGAAGACCAAACCCACAAAACGCGAATGGAGAAACACGGCACGAACTACCTTCTCGAATCATACCTCCGAGACCTTGGGAGATGTAGTGAGGTCAACGACAGCCAGGCAGGAAACAGCGACAGCGGAGTAGGCGTCGGCAGCGGAACCCCACCAAGACGACACACAAAACACAAGTCAAGACGAGAGAGACACCTCATGCGAGAACACTACTTCACGAAAGAACTCACAGACATCTGCCAAGTAAACTCCGAAAGACTCATGCAAACACAAACCGACACAGACTCCGAAGCATCAACAGACGAACTCTCAAGGATACGAGAGGAAATAGAGCTACTAGAAAAATTCGCCATCATCAATAAGAGGTTGCACCGCGAAGAAGAATTAGTCGTCAGGCTAACAGCAAAAGTCAAAAGGTATATGGACGAAAACAAAGCGAATAGCTGCGAAAATGTTTCTCAAGTAAGAATGCTTCTTGACAAAATCGAACAGGACTTGGTGAACACCGCGAAAGAAATGCAAGATAATGCAGTAGAGTTAGAGAAGGCAGATAGAGAAATAGAAAGCAGAATGAAATTGCTTGACGAACTCACGCTTGAATTGGAAGAGGAAGAATTACAGAATGCTGTTTTAGAAAGACAGTTGAACGAAGCGGCAAGTCGACAACCGATCCTGTTGCAAGACAGTTATGTACCTGTTTTAGACCAAACAAATTTGAATCAGGCGATTAATTGTGGAGGCCCTGCATATGTTCTCGACACATTGGTATGACATACGATTAAAATTGGAATTATTGTCCCAAAGATGTTTTATTGAAATTACCATATTGTAAGTAGTTTAAGAGTAACTGGAGACCTGTACAACGAATGAATTAATACATGATCTGGCCGTAAACGATTGGTAAATTAAAGTGGCTTCCAACTTTTGAATTTTTTTAATGTTGTTACAAAAATACAAATTAACTCAGTTTTTAAAAGGCTGATCAACTGAATAACATTTGAGGGGTTTCGTACCTACCCAAAGGGCAAAAACTGCATTATTCCTAAGATTCAGCTGTCTGTCGATCAAGACTATATCCCATGACCCTAAGTAGCTAGACCTTTTATATTGTCACAAGGTATATATAACCAGGATTTTAAATTAATTAACAACTTATCACAGTTTGACAGAAAGAATCTTATGTGTTGATCAACCTTTTAAAAACGGGTCTTAACCATAATTATTTGAACAAAAAATAATTTATTAAAAAAAATTGTCGTCAATTTTACCTGTTTAATTTAAGGTTATCTAACGAATAATTAGATTATTTTCAAATTATTTACACACATGTATCTGATATGTAAGTTATATGTAAGAATGAAATACACAAGTGGTGCTAAGACTTACCTAATCTAACCAAAATTAGGGATCGTTTTATTTTAAGATGACATAAACCAAATAAAAAAGACAATAATTATCCTTGATGGGAAAATTCGAAGATAAAATGACCACAAATAATCTTCCAATGAAGTATTTAATTGTTGTCGCGCCTTTATAAAGTAGGTACATCGGAAATATTCGTACGTACAGCCGAAGTCCGACTAGAGCCGAACGAAAGCATCAATGAAATACAAATCTTACTGCTTGGAGTTAAGATTTAAAATACAACAATTAAAATTCATGCTCGGTCAGTTGATCTGATTGGTTTTTGGACAATTATACCGTGTAGACTTACATGATTTACTTATAAAAATTTGGTACTATGTACTTACTTATTTAGCGATTTTATTTGTCACCTATCTTTTTTCTTTGGTCAGTGTAAAATCAAAACTACATAGTTTTCCGGTCAACTGTGATCAATTTACGACATTAAATAAAACTTAATAACTGAACTTTCGTTTTTTTCCTCTAATTTGAGGCACTGTAAAATAATAATTATTTAATTTGTAATTATGAATATTGTGTGTCAGCTATTTCTGAGTTTTCTGAATCGAAATATAAACCATAAATATGCAGATCTTAGCATTATATTATTTTTTATTAGTTGTAATATAACCTAACGAATAATTCGAATACCAAATATGTATCCACCAACCACTGTACAGTAAGCCGCGCAGTGGCAACACCAATATGGCGCTTATTCTGATGTTCACGACACCAAACCAATACCACTTCATCTATCCTTACTAATATTATAAATGTGAAAGTAACTCTGTCTGTCTGTCTGTTACGCTTTCACGTCTAAGCCACTGAACTGGTTTTAATGAAATTTGGTACAGAGATAGAGTTGACCTTGAGAAAGAACATAGGATAGTTGTTATCCCGGACTTTTGAAGAGTTCTCTTGGAAACGCGATATAACCGACCTCGACGCGGGCGAAAAGCTGGTCTTACTATAAATGTGAAAGTTTGCATCTATGCATGTACCAAATACTCTTGCACGCAAAAACCACTGAACGGATTTAGACGAAACTTGGGGCACAGATAGTTAAAAAATTGGATTAATACATAGAATAGTTTTTATCCCGATTTATACTTCCGTGGTATAATTTTGGATTATTATCGAGCGGGCCCGCGTGCAACATAGTATTAGCGAGAAATTAACGAAAATGTTTACCACAGCAAGTGATTACGCCATTTTGAAATTAATAATAATATGAACAGCTATTTTCCAGTTTTACAGCTATCCTTTTCTAATTTCACACAAGCAAAAGAGACAGCAAGTTTGGTTCGTAAAACAGTACCAGCGCCATTATCAACCGTAATTTAAAGAGCTAAAGTTGATTTTTGTTAGTTACCACTGCTAGGCGGTTATCCGTACGACATAACCTAGTCAAATTCAGCAACCCGAAGATTCATTACCTGTATAAATATAATATTAATTATTAACACAAGGGCTTTTCTACTACAGAATAATAATAAGGAATGAAATATTGTTTTCTTGTACGCATAATATGAAACTTTTAAATGTACAATGTCAGTTTTATTTAAGGGCCGACCGTAAAAGATATAAAACAGTCCGTGGCAACTGCTAAATGTATTTGTCTATTGTTTTAAAGAGAATTGAATTATAATTTTACTGAGAACAATCCCAAAATAATTTTATGTTTAAAAAATTGTAAATAATATAAATAAATAACGATAAAGAAGCGGTTTGTGTTTTATTTAGCTGTGGCCGAACCCGTATGTATTTTAGAATACGATGAAGAATAAATAAAACAATATATAGTAAAGCAAATGTTTTATTGAATAAAATAGATATACGAAAATAATAAAATGCAATTCTTTTCTTTTAATCTTGGCCAGTGTTCAGACGACTGTAACTACAATATTGCAAATATATAGACAAAAATCTTCGCAATCAGTTGCAACCGTCCCTAGGAACCGAAAATGAGCTTAATACCCACGTCAAAATGTTATCTTGGCATAGCTCTTATGTAAGAGGCTTTAAGGATCTCAGTTAAAACTAGTGTCACCTGTTTTGTATGTTATTCATCATCTAAACACTGGCCAAAAAGACCTTTGAAAGGGCTATGGGGGGAGAAACGCGGTGTGTACTGCAGGTCGAAGAAGCTGTTGCCATGGCAACGAGGATGATCGAAATCCAGGTCGTCTATGGACTCGTCACCATCGTCGACAGCCCCGAGCCGCTCATCGATTACTCCGTGTCCATCGCCACCTGAAAACAAAAATATTAACATTAAATTAAATACACCCCCGAAACAAATGCCCATTATCGTAGACAAGAAAATAACTTGAAATTATCTTGAAATGGCTGGACGAATTTTGGAAGGACATCTTTAGCATTTTAGATCCATAGAAAACCCGAAACAAAAGAATGAAAATATGTGCACCCGTTTCGAAACTACGGTGGCACAAACAAGCAACACAAACATGGCGATGACACTGATAACACATTTTTGCGTCAGAGGTTATTAAAAAAAAGAATTAAATAATAGATAATCTTCTCTTTCGTATCACTCTTGTTCAAGGTCGTCCCCATAGTAGAGTCTATATTATTATTTGAGGCAGATAAAATTACAGTTAGGTTATTCAAATGTTCAATCGCACAAATTAATCTAACGAAATCAGACGGTCTATTACCTAGTTGGCAAAATCAAAAAGTGAACGATGTCCGGAATCACTATGTCGTCGATATTCATATCAGGACAAGCTAAGCTCAGTTTTAATGTCACTCTCGGGACCGGCCCTATACGTTATAGAAGTGACCAGAGTCACGTTATCCAGAGTTCAACTCCTACGACGTCACCAACTGCCTGTAGTATAAATGATATTCCTAAGGTGCGGGAAAAGATTGAATAAGGAGGAAGGTGGAGCTCAGAGGCGTGAAAAAGAAGAGGCCTAAGTTCAACAGTGGACTGTGATGGGCTGATGATGATGAAGGTTAATGTATGTGGAACACCAACGAAAAGTAATGTACTGAATAAGAAAGTTATATTCATAAGCGATAACAAATAATAAAACAATATATACTCCATTTAGTTAGTTACTTATAAAACGGTAAACAATCTTTTAAAAGATAATCTTAATCATGGTGTGTGTTTTGTATACTAACAGATTGAAAAGGCACATCAAGTATATTTCCATTTTATTTCAGAACCTAAGCAAATGGATTATGGCGAGATAATATTTGTCTATAACAGTCACAGTGTATGTCTGCGAGAAGTCTGAGTCGTTAACTATAATATAATATTTCACAACTTTCACACAACGTCATCTAGTCTCAAACTAAGCATAGCTTGTATTATGAGTACTAGACAACTGATAAACATACTTATATATTTCTAAATACATACTTAATAAAGATAAATTACACCCAGACACAGAACAAATGATCGTGCTCATCCCACAAACTAACGTAACCTGCGGTATAGCAGTCACTGCAGATAGGCCCACTACAAAAATCTTCGATTTTATACTTAACTCTTACTGGAATAAAGACACTAATTGACTGGCGTAGTCGGGTACATGACAACGGAGGGATAAGATAGTTCATCACTTTCAGTACTGTTCGTATACATGACAACACTTGGCGCTGAAGCCGGTTCATCAGTCTCATCATCGAAACGTACCGTCGTTCTTCCTTTAAATTCAGACTTAATTATGATTATAGGTAAGTCTTCAACGTCGGGTGCGGTCACCCATTTCTTATAGAGTTCTTTGGCCGTTTCTAAGGGGCTAGAATAGGAGGAATAAGGATTTTTAAAAGTCATCCTTGCAAATGGTACTTCCACATTAGCTGTCACGACTCGTCTTGTTGCCTGCTCATCAAACACTTCGCCTGCTTGCTTAGCCTTGACCGCCGCTGACAGAAACATGGACCACCTCTGATAGTAATATTGATCAAATACCTCCGACCATTGCTTACAGGCGTAATCTGAAATCTCGCCGTTCGGTCCCCACAACGTGATTTGATTCCGAGCATTAAAAGCGTATAAGTCAGCTTCGTTCGTATTGTTGCCCAATTCCATGGCTTTCTCTTCCCAAATACGGAGTGAAAATTGATCGCTATATGACAATATACTGCTCATATCATAAAGAGCGCCTAGAAACCGATTGACGGACGACTCGAAAACAAATGCATTCGTGTATCTGTCATTTACAACGTTTATGTAGAGTTGTTCTGCTCTGTACTGCAAAGCTTGGCGTGTCACGTCTATCAAATCTATAACATATCCATCGCTATAACAATTGGTAGCAAACAGCAACTTTTGGAATGCCATAAATAAATCATAGCTTTTGTACCAAGCCCATGGTTTTATTCTAAAACTTGGTCGACGTGTGACTACGTACTTGCCGCGCACTCTGTTTATTCCGTTAAAGCTGTAAACACTTTTGAGCAGGTACTTCCAAGCTTCTCCCGCGTCTTTGCATCCGTATCGTCGTTCGGCATAGTCAGCTACCCAAGCTTCGAGGTCCTGCACAGGAGACTTGCGCCAGGCTGACTCCAGCATCAGATCATAAACCACATAGTTTTGGTTGATGCCCTCTGGTGTGAGCCCCACCCCGATCATTGTGCTGTTCATTCGAGACCTTACCTCGTAAACGTCTCTGTTTACAGTTACCATATTACCAAACATTCCCAATGTACCACCAAAATTATGCAGCATGCACCAAATGAACGGTTGTCCGAAATACATTTCGTAAAGATCGTATTGAGGCCACTGCTCTGACTGCAAGTCAAGTATAAGCATCCTGCCATTAGGTACTGAATTAATAAATGCTTGTACCCTCTTCACTGGCCACAGTATGGGAGCAGACACAAACATCCAATTTTGCAACAGCCATACTGCATCTTTGTCGAAGTCCGATAGTGTTGAGAATATTTTTGTTGCTGTCTCCTGAACCATAGCAGTTGAAAATTCAGATAGTTTTACTTCATTAAAGGGGTCAGCTGTGTATATGTGAGCAAGTTGTGTGGATCCTTTCGTAACTTCCTTTAGAAACATGTTACCGATTCTAGAAAACAGTGGATCTGAAGGGTCCAAGAAAAGACCGCAACAATACTCGCTGCCGAACTTATTCCACTGTTCTACTCTATGGAAAGTGGAGTTAGGGAACAGTTTCGCAAACGAGACTGGTACGTGACCATTAAAAGCGGGTAGAACTGGCACAATACCCAAATTAAGCATAGTTCTCGTGACATTCTCCTGTATCTCTGTTTGTCGAACATGCCAAGAGTTAGGTAAGGGACCGCCCCAACCATGAACATTGCCCATTCGAAGCCAGGATAAAAATGCTGGGCCCGTGAAATGCCGATCGATTTGATCCTGTGTCATGCCTAGCTGGAGGTAGATACGTTGCCAAGCTGCCTCTTGAGCTACGGGGGCTAGTGAAAGGTTAATGCCGTTCAGAGCCATCCACTCAACATGCTTCATCCAGTCGTCAAGGTTCCACCATACGAAGCTATAGGAAGCGGTGCACACGTTTTGGTAGTAGCGAAATCTATCGTTAGCGACAACAGTTTCATTAACTTCGACTATATCCATCGGCACTTGTATGCGTTTCGATTGCCATTCAATCTGACTCTTCCAGTACTTCTTGATGTAATAATTAAAGCCCCAGACTGCAGCTAGACCGGTACTGGCTTTAATGTTCAGTGTTCTATCGTAGGTTTCTATTTTAAAGGTATCTTTATTGTCTTTGAACCACATAGGATCGATTTCCAATTGCACGTCTACATTCAAGCTACTATAATCATTCACTTCATTGTACTTCGCTATGATTTCCAAAGCAGCTTTCTTTTGTACTCGGGCCGATGTTTTTGTTTGAAGTTTTGTAGGGTCCAGATATTTTAAGTTTAGAGCAGTGACGAGAGTCGCTCCAAAAAGGAACGTTAAAAGAATGGACCGCCACATAGCGACAACGGACACAGACTGACATAATGTGTTATGGTGCAAGTGTACTACAGTAACCGTTGCAGTTTGAATTCGAATTTAGTCAAAGGAAAAAAATGCCTAACTATTATTTTCGTACCGTATACCGTAACTGTATCATTTGAAATAATATAAAAATAGATTTTACTTGTAAAATAATTATTTCCATCTTCTACACCTTTCAGCTGTGCCTGAAAAGGGTCTTAATGTTTTTATTTTTATGACCATTTACGTTCACCGTTATTAAGACAGAGATTCAAAGTAATGGTTACTGTTCTAACTTCAATAATACAGTCGTTTAAACCTATGTCAGACCCCAGCTCCCTACAATACTAAAAAAGATTTAAGTTACTTTCAGAGCGGACACAACTTATTCCCGTTCTTGTAACATGTTCAATTACTATTCTCCTCCTCTTAATCTAATGGTCAAATCTAAAGTCTACTGGTTTATATTATATAGCCTTCCTTAGTAAATGCGCTATCCAAAGGTTATTGCTAAACAAAGGTTATTAAATGTCACTCCATTCAAATTTTATCAGAATCAGTCTAGCCGTTTTAAATTTGTAATTGGATTGTCATAGGGTTTGAAGCTACCCTGAAAATTTCAGCCTGTCTTAAAATTCAGTAGCAAAAATCTTACCGGAACGACAAAGAAACGTCAGTATATAAAAACGAGGGAAAAAAGAAACAGTTCAATAACGAAAACCAATTCGATACGTGTTGACTATTACAAACGTCACTTGATTCCAAATTGGAACTTTTCTTAAATGACCGGTTTGTAAGTTTGCCTACAGCATAGTTAACGTTTAAATTGACCCTCGACACATCTGTAATTTGATAACGGACGTACAAGCAATTTGTAACGATGTCTTATCGCTTTCTTATTGACATGTTTTTGTACACGATATATTTAGTACCTACTAACCATACAAATAGTGATAATGAGACATTTAACGAACTTCATGGATTGGTTTGACTTATCTTAACTGCTACAATAACATCGATGTTTAACTTTGACCGCCAAACCCACTAAACTTAATTACAAACATTAATGTTTCTTTGTATGAACTGACCACTGGACGACCGATTGGAACGAAATTTGGTACACAGGTGGTATATTACCAGGATTAACACATACGATAGTTCTTATCCCGATTTTATGTTCCTGAGGAATCATTTTCGTTTTGTAGCGAGTGTAATCCGGGCATGAAATATGACTGACGTCTGTCAAGAAATTAACTAAAATAAAATGGGTAAAATAAAAACTCGCCGATGAGAACAGCAAGTTACGTCAGGAACAACAACGGTCCAATTGTTGGCGTGACCTAATGACCTGATTACTGTTATACTACAATTACAACTTGAAAAGAATAAGCCGTGTGTAGCGAAATCGAATTTAAGGACATGGAACACCTCTTGAGATTTGTGACGAAACAGAGAGGGCCATTGACAAGACGTGCATGATATCGATGAATCTTTTTGCTTATCCCTGTGAGAGTACACATGTGTTTGGGCACATGGTTGTACAGTATTATGTCTTGTACAGTTGGCTGACGTCCAGTAACACTAGTCGCCACAGTCGAAATCGGTCCGTAGGATATTATTTTTTAAATGAAAATTTACGCACACGTATTTAACGGGATAGACTGATACTTCCGACCTTAACCGGAGACGGCTGCCGCGATATGCGCGGCGCTGGCCGCGAATCTTGAGTCTCGAGTCTACGAGTTAAGGACTCCATTCCATCCGAAACTCTTCGGGCTATCCCGATAAACACGCATGTGTTTACTGTTTATGGAGGCCTCATGTTTTCATCATAATCATCCACAGCCTTTGTCCTCCTACTGCTGAGCATAGGCTTTCTCGTGCCAATTTCTACGGTCCTGTGCCAGCCACATAAAGACTGACAGACAGACCCGAGACCTTTACTATGTCATCGACCCATCTTACTTCATACTTTAGGTATAGTTATCGTCACGGATTTTGAGCGCTCGGCGGAAGAGTGGGGATCGCTTTGCGCATCGTACACTCATGAAAAAATTTAAAAACGCCAAACTTGAGCCGTCTTGAGGTGCATGCAACTGCAGCAAAGAACGAATTTCAACGGATCATTCATGATGGCTATGACGTGATGCGCTGCAGGCCAATCACTACACTTGAGTCTGCCCCGCGCCTAACTTCATACCGCAAAAGGGACCCAAAAAATCACTTCTGCGCAGGTGAAGGTCAGCGCTCAAGATCCGTGCCGGTAGCTACATATTCCAGAGTCTCACCGCGGGCTGCGCGTCGTCCCCCGGCGCGGGCCTCTCGGGCGCGGCGTCGCCGGTGGCGCTGGCGCCGCCTCCGCGCCTCTCCTCGCCCTCCACCAGCGCCAGGTAGCGAGACAACTCCTCTTCATCACTAATGCGCAGCGGGGTCTTAGGACCGACCACAGCTATCGACACATTCTGTAATAATATAATAGCAATTAATTTAGTGTTAAAATTGAATATATAACGATCCCTAAACTGTATTCTGCAGTAAGACAAACTGAAGCATTGAGTTACTTATTAGTCACATTTAAGATCTTTATACATTGTGGGTTGTTTTTAAATGGCTTTAGCTTACATAGCCCTTGTTTCACGGGCAGAAAGATGAACCTGACACACATACATGTGTTATACCTTTGTCAATGTGTCATTCATGAACTATGCATAGGGCTGCTTGTAGATGCCCAGGAAAGATTAATTCTATGTATTTCTTTCAAGCCTTATTATTGTAAAATGCAACCTTAGTGTTTAGATCCACTTCATTGGGCAGTGTGTCTCTCAGGGCACGGAGTCCATGAGCCACTAATTCTTGAAGATCGCAGTCCATGAAGGTGTTCAGGTGCTTCTCAAGGTAAGTCCTGGCTGACTGAGACCGGGCTCCAATGGCCATAGCCCTACAGTCAAAGAAGTTGGCGGATGGACAAGTCTGGTAGATGTGGGGGCCTTGATCCTGCAAAGATTTTAATCGATTTTAAATTTATTGTTTGATGGACAAGTCTGGTAGATGTGGGGGCCTTGATCCTGCAAAGGTTTTAATAGATTTTAAATTTATTGTTTTTGAGATCTGCATAGCCTTCTGCATGGCATTTCCTTCAGCTGGTCTGCACTGACATAGACCCCAGCCTGAACTTATCTTCTTAAACTTTAGTCAAATATCATAATATATACCACAGTATTGTTAGTAAAGCATAAAACAATGAAACATTATAAGAGTCAGAAGCTTAAGTGTAAACCAAGTAGTGATGTATGAATGAAGTGAATTAATATTAAGATTTTACTACGTAGATTTTTGTGATTTACCTAACAAGGAACAGAAATCTCATTAATTTTATGCTATTTTGTAAGTAGGCTGACGGCTGATGTGGCCCCACTACATGAGGCCATGATTGAGGACTCCATTTAAGTTTGAAAGCATGAGAAGCCCAATAAATGCAAACAATTGAACCATCATCAAACAATTATTGCTACTAGGTTTAAACTTACGTCATAGCCCGCCACAAGTAATCCAACTCCCAAAGGTCGTTTGTCATATCTCTGCGTACAGATCTGCATCTTGTTGCCCACGAGACCGATCAAACGGCCAACTGGCATCGGTGCATCATGAGCATAGTGGTGGTTCAGGCACTCAGTACGCATGAACCGACTGAAATTCATAAAAACAATAAAATTACCCTATGGTACTGGTAGAAAATGTCTCAAGGATTTAACCCGCCTATGTACATTGAATATGTATGAAATGTGTAAAATAATTATTTTGACTGATGTTACAAGGGGTCTGTTATATACAACTGGTTTGATGATGTTAAATGACTTACTAAGAATTCACATATTAAATATAAAACTGAATAAATAGAACAGGCTAAGAAATATTAATATAGGTTCCCTATTTTCCAACAACATAGAGAACATAGAAAAACCATGGGCATAGCTTTTTGTTGTATATGTTATTTACATGCAAAACTGAACACAGGTCTGGTAATTAGTTACTCCATATTTAAAGTACCTCAACATCCTAGCATCAGCAGTTAATCCAGAGATAGATATGCCAATATGCTCATCAATGGGTATGATTTTCTTTTGATACGCAGACAATTCACTCACTGCTCTCTTCAGAGCGATAAGTACGGCAAACTGTTTGTTTTTTAAGCCAACGGTGGCTGAGCCAAGCTTGACTGCTTCCATCGCATACTCCACTTGGTGGAGACGACCCTGGGGACTCCATACTGTGACGTCACTGTCGTACTGGTTCCTGAACTGCAATAACAGAAAATTATGATTAATAGCTCACATTCACATAATGGCGAAAGATGCAGTAACTAAACGCTGAACTGAGAAGTACCGAAGATGAGAAGTAAATGTGGTTTTCTCTTCATATACAATAAAATACAACTAAGAAAAGTTTGTCAGTGAAAATACAAGTTCATGTATGAGGTTATTATAAATAAACAGTCATGTAACAAATAACGTACACGAATTATTCATTGTAACGTTGCTATCTTCGAAAATACTACTAAAAGTATCACATTACTATGTGCAATACAGAAAAATAAGACAAATTGGCTAAATTAAACTATTGTCCCGGCAATGACATAGCACAATCGACATTTTATTACACGGTAGGCCATCAAAAATTACATTAATTACTCATCATAAGGCTAAAACAAAGTAATAATCAATACTTACCATAATGAAATTAAGTTTAAACGCGAATTTCACAAACTATTAAGGTATAAAGCAGCAACTAAATTTTAGATGCCGCAAACGCGATGACTATGAAAATGTCAATTTCAAACGTCAAATATTTTTGTCGTTTGTGGCCTCCACAGAGTATAAAATGTTGCATACGTTCTCTCTGTGCGTGATACAGACAAAAAATATACAAGTGACTAATTCTGTGTTTATAGATGCGGTCTTTAGTTCTGTTGTGGTGTTAATTTGTTTTATTTTATAAATAAAAAAATAAGAATGTGGATATGTATAATATATAAATAATAATTTGTAAATGTAAATTGTTGCTGGCAGTTCCGGTTTATTCGGTGCGCGGCAATGCGTAGATATTTATCAAGCTTTTACAAACCTGCATAAATGATAATGTATGACACGACTAAGGATTTATATTTAAAAGAGTTAATACTTATGGACAAAAGATTTGAATTTGAAAATTGAATTTAATGAGGGCCTATTTAGACGATGCGTGAAAAACGTGCAAGTTGGAATATATTGCTGGCTTTCTGTGCCGACGTAAGGGCACAAATATAGGGGATAATATAAGGGACACCCCGGGCGAAAATATTGTGGCATCCACTTGAGGGAAGCAATTTCAAGAGTTAGTTTTTTGCTGATCCCAAATAAAATGATATTAAGAATTTCATATTTCCTTTAGCGTTACATTTGGCGGTGGAAGTATTCCACCAATCATAATCGTGAGCACCGTGTGGTCGAGGAGCGACTCTAACGATATCAAACCGTTAAAAAATCCATCTAAAAAAAATTCAATAAAAAATATGCATATGTACAGAGCGTAGAGCACAGTTCTGAGGATACCAGAAAAGGCAAGAGACTCCAACTTCAGACCTTGGCGCCCCCAGAATTTGTCGCTATTAAAACAAAAAAAAAACTTACCTAGTTATTAAAACAAAATAAAACTGATCAAGTGGGAGTCAGACTTGCGGCACAGACGGTTCCGTACAAATACACAATAACATAGAAATATAATAATAAATAGAGAGAACAAAATAAACTCTACTTTCATGAATGCACGGATAGGCGAGTGGTAGAGGCCACCTGCAGGAATGTGGGACGTGTCTGGCTGTGGCCGTGCATGTGTTTTATATGTTTGTCAAACCATCGCCACATGTGGGAGAAGTTTAAAAAAAACCTTTAAAAGATAGCTTACTGGATAAGTACACCTTATTACTGTTGACAGACTTCTGAATCATTAGTCATAATAAACAAGGCGGGATAATCTTTTGATATCTCAAGCTCAACAGTCACGAGCCAGCATTGTGTGAGTCTGATCTGCTGAGTGATGAGGTGAAAATACACGAACTGAATACTTGATAGCTGTAGGTGTTTTTTGAAGTGAAACTTCTTATGCTGGGGCCACGATAAAGAGAAATGCTATTAATTATTACTATACCATAGGTGTAATCGCGATAATCTGACAAAGTAAGTAATAAACATTTTGAAGTTTTAGAGTTACGCTGTAGTTCAAGTGGTGGTACATTAAAAAAATCCGTTATGCCGCATCCAACGGAATATCAGAGAAAAGATTTTCGAAATTATGTATACACCATTCTTCTATTCGTTCATTTGTATATAATGAGTATTTTATGAGTATTACATTCTGACTTTTCTACTACTTAGACTAGCCTGTTGGTCTAGTGGATAGTGGCCCTGACTGCTAAACCGGAGGTCGTGGGTTTTATTCCCACCCAGGACAATTTTTTGTGTCATGAGCACGGTCATTTGTTCTGTGTCTAAGTGTAATTTATCTAAAATATGTATTTAGAAATGTATAAGTATGTTTATCAGTTGTCTAGTACTCATAATACATGCTTTGTTCAGTTTGAGACTAGATGGCGTTGTGTGAAAATTGTAGAATATTATTATTATTTTTATTTTAATCCTTTAGAAACGAATCAAATGTTAAGACATTGAAACATTTAATCGTAAAGTAATATTCGTGCAGTCAATCATGAGTGTCAACTCGATCTAAATTTGAATTAAAAATTTTTTTCGTCCACTCATTCTTCTGTTACTGATATGTGCAAATAACCCAGTATAGGCCCACAACACACTTATCATCTTATCTGTTTTGAAATGGCCATAAAGACGAAATCGACCCGCCTATTACTTGCCTCTCTAACAACAGCTTTCTAGCAATAACTATCTTACTACACGGTCTCGGGTTCGGCCGGGTCGGCGCCTTCAACCTGACTCTGTCAATAACTTATGACAATTATTAAGTTATCCGATTGTTATTAAAACCAGTATTGATATATCTGTTTTGATTTAAGGCAGGTTGTACACGGTTAATGTTTTCTTTATCTCGTTTTTTTTTTGCCGAAGTCACCAAGCTGTTCGTTATGAATCGAAATTTAAGCTATGTAACGCTTGGTACCGTCATAATATAGGTACATATAAGATGGGTGACTTTAGCAAATATAATGATTGTCTTAAACTTGGGATTGAATTATTTAAATTTGACAACACAGATACCCGAGTTGTTAAGGTCACTAAGCCAAACCAACAGTGCGCATCGTGTTGCAGGTTCGACCCCTGCGCAGGAAAGGGGGTTGTGTGATCGAATGATTGTCCTAAACCTGGGTGCCTGTGCATGTCACTTGAATGTTTGTGAATCCCTCGCGACGAAAAGATTCAATTCATAGCGAGGACGTTGTTTTTTTAATAACTACGGAGTTAGTAATGAAAAGAGTTAAATTGTGTTTAGAATAATAAGATATCCCAACCGATATCTTTTATTCTCTCGAGCTGTTCAGCAAATCGAGTTAGATTTGGCTGTAGAAATATATTCGGACAGAAAGCGATAACAGTATTGTGCGAATTGTTTGGTTTGTTTTTTTGGCAAAAAGCATATGAAGCACCTTTGTGACAACCTTGTTAGTTTAAATTATAAAAACATTTTTTTAATATTTTTGGTGTCGTGTTTAATCCGACTAACACCAAATTATCGTGTCAAATCCACTATTATAAGACGGTTTTCTAGTACGAAAATACGTTTTACTTGTGTATGCCACTGAAATCTTCATAAATTGCTGGACTGATTTCTTTCGTCACGCCTTAGTAGCTTTAAATCGACAAAACCGCCTAGCACATTCAGGTTCGCCTTGTGAGATAGTTGATATTATAAGAAATACTATGTATTATATCTTGTAGTTATTAAATCACCCACGCGGCCATAAAATCCCTAGTACTATTCTAATGATTCACTTGTTTCCAACTTACTTATTACGTTAAAATGGCGTGGTCCGTCTTTTGGCATGCCGCCATGTCTGCCTGTGAATGGGCAGCCCACGTCGCTGTCAGATATCGCATCACATCATACATAAGAAGATATAGTGACAAATATATTTTGATTTATTGTTTTGGAAAACCTTTGTTATTTTTACGAGATTTTGTGTCAGTGTGAAGTTCTGTACCTTTTGGGGTTGCATCATTTACCATTAAATATCAAAATTAGTCGGATACATTTTTTTTTCAAACGCCTAACTAATAATGTTAACTACTAACTAAATTATTATCTAACTATTATCTAAATATATTAACTAACTAAATTAATTAATGTTATGTCCTGTACACACAAAAATATAACAATAACAACATTACAATACAGTTTAGTCACATAACTTTACTTACTTTAATATAATTAACATTTTTAAAACTACCTAGATGTATTAAACTTATTTTCGTTTTAATTTATAATTAAACCATTCATTTTAATTCTCTATGTAAAATGTGAACTGGTGGACATGGGCTTCCCCAATCTCTACAATACCTGATCCTTAAATTTGTCCTTTAATATCTATTAGTACATACCTATACTTACTCTACCCTTAAAATGATAAAGAAAACTGGATATTAAAGTGAGATTTAAAACTGATTGACGATTCAGTTTTTCATTAACCTGTCACCTGGAAGAGACTGTTTAATTTAATATTTCCTTGGCCTACTGATAAGAATTATAAGTGAAAGCTGCCGAGGGCTCACTACTTCTGGAAATAGCTGATTGGAAATGACTGTTGCAGTGTTAGATTGCCTAAAAAGCCTTGTGCTAAATATTCTATATATCTATTTATCTTCTTCTATCTATCTATTTATCCATCTATCTATCTATCTTGTACTTAGAAAGGTAGTGGACTTATTTTTGTATTGTTAAGCAATACAGATACAATAGTGATCGTCCAGTGGTGTAATCTCGACCGTTTGATGGATTGCAGGTTCGAATCGCAGCAAGTATTATTGTTTTTTCGAACTCATGTGCTTACAACAAATTGATATCTTTTTTAGTGGTTTGCGCGAGGGCGATTCATATTTAAATATCGCAACAACACGACTAGTTTCGGAATCAACTGGAGTCCTCAATCATGAGCAGACGCGGCGGTGCGGTCGCGACCATACTGACTTAACGTCATTTTAAGTAACTATCACTTATTTACCTATATTTTTGCCTGGGATTGTAAGCGAACTCAGAGGCCTACTTGTGGTTTAAATCTCTGACACAATGTTGTTAACCATAAGAATAGAGATTAGTGGATATCATGAAGAATTTCTGCACCAAGAAAGGGATAAATAACAGGGCCTTAATTGACTAAATTTCAGGATTTGAATTTCTACTTTTCTAAAGAGATTTTAAGGGAAGCTCAAAAACTCTACAGATAAAACTATTTGCATTTTAGCTTTTTTTAACATACCACTTTTTAAACACGATTAGGTCTAACTTTAAACATTTGGAGTTCACAAAGAGCCCGATTTCGCAATGTGTACAGTTTACTAGGAGTCTTTGAATTTACTATTCAGCATTTTTATGAAAAACTACTTAAGTACTATTCATATCAAAATAGATGTTCTGTAGCTCCTTGAAGATGCCTAATATAGTATGATTCAGTTATTTTTTTCTCCACTCATGTAAAATATGACGGGGTAAATCGAGCTTGAGATAAATCAGTAAATGGATTCAAATAAGTTTATTGTGTTAAGACCAGATAAAGAAAACAAACACAATTTGTGAATATCTTTGAAAGTCTTTTAAACTTATCATATACTGCAGCACTGAGCAAAGACTATTATTCAAAATTAATAGATTAACATCAGAAATATGTTTTTTAAATAAATCGTACTTGGATGAAGCCTTAAGCTGTTACAAGGTTACCTTTGCGCTCGACTGTACACCGACAGTTCATTAATAACATGTTGTGTGCAACTGTACTCCCATCCCACGTCCCATGATCTGTAGCAGGGTGACGTCACAGGAGATCAGAGCAACCACATAAAATGCTACGCGCACCGGCTACAGTCACCAAAACCGTTGAGAGACCGCTACGGCGTAGACGCGCTACGCACTACCGCGCTAACTTCGTTCGAGTGTTATTTTCGGGTATGTGTTATATTTTTAATGTGTGTTTTTATTGTTTTAGTGTTAAGTGTACTTTTGAATTAAAAAGGGACACTAAAAAAGAATATTTATTATATTATATTTAAAACAGAAGGACTTGTTTAAAATAAATTAATGTAATATTTGATATTGCAATATATAACAGATAATATATAGACGTTCGATTAAAATATAATGACAAAGTATAGGAGGTAAATCAATAAGTAATTTAAATATCAAAATAATATTTCTGTATGTAAATGACACATACACCTATGCAAGCTATACAATATCAATTTAATACATAAATAACTGCGATATGATACAGTCTCACAAAAAAAGATGTTAATAAATATTCAGCCTTATAGAATACACTTCCTATGATTATTTACATTACACGGTAACCTTGCTATTTTTAATTTTATAGTAGGAGTCCATTAAATCCTTATTATGTTATTATTCATGAATCCTACATAACAATATATGGACAACAATTGATTAAAAAATGAAATCAAATTTATTTCTGATAAATGAACTAAACCTTTACACTTAATATTTAAAAAAAAATTGCAAATGTTTTCGTTTAGAAATAGTATTTTTAATCTGTCATATTATTTTAATTAAAAAACAACAGCTACTTTAAAAAGGTGAAATTTTAATATCTTTTGCCTATATCTTCTAATATATAAAATTCCCGTGTCACGATGTTAGTTACCGTACTCCTTCGAAACGGTTCGACTGATTTGTATGAAATTTTGTATACATATTGCGTAGGTCTGAGAATAAAACAACATCTATTTTTCATACCCTAAAGTATTAAGGGTTGCTCAAATTAAAAAAAAAATATTTTATATTTTGGACGATTTTTTTTTCTATAATTTGGCATTCAAAATACATACAACTAGGCAAAATAACGTTTGCTGGGTCAGCTAGTAAAATCTAAACCTACATAGAACAAAGCTTACCGACTTCAGAGAGGAGGAAGTTCTTACTTCGGCCTGTATTTTATATCACGCCGAGACGTCTAGTTCATTTTTTTGATTATTTTATCTTACTTAAACGTAATACTCAAGAAATTCAAATTTTGTCCATATTTAAGAACTACGTCAATGAAAAGACGAATTTTAAGGTTATTTTTAAATTATAACTCGTTTCAAATCGGTCGACAGGGTCCATAATGTTTCTAAATTATATTTTGTCTTTACTACCTGTGGTTGTACATTATGGATTGCAATAAACAATTTTAATTTTAATTTGTATCTAAGTTTGAAGATACTGGGTAGAGCACAAGCAGTGTGAAAACATTTTTCAATTTGTCTACGTTTCACAATCAAACATTATCTAGAACACAAGGACACTATGTTTGGCAAAGATCCAATATTAAAAATCAAGGCAAAAAGTATTTATCAAGGAGAAAAATTTGCAGTCCAGTTTTCACTACAATCATTATTTGGGAACAAGGAATTATTGATCCATTTTGTAACGCGCAACTAGAGTTATTTATTTGGATTTTATTATGAATCGTAGTTATAACATGTTACGTCATTTTATATTAGGATTCCATACCAAAGGGGTAACATGGAATACTGTTACTAAGAATCCATTGTACGTGCGTCTGTCTATCACCAGTCCGTATTTAGACGCTAATAATAATAATAGACAGTTTAAATTTTCACACAATTTTGGTGCCGCTATTAACAAATTATATAATTTATAGATTAACTAAAAATGGCATTCCATTCAATGTTTTTCAAAATCAGGCTAGCCGTTTTTTAGTTGTGAATTGCATCGTCATCAGTTTTGAAGTTACGCTGAAAATTTTAGCCCGTTAGCTTATCGGGAAGTGCCTTAAAATTGAGTTGCAAAAATCCAATCGCACCGGCCAACCAACAAACTAACAAGAGATGTGAGTGTATGAAAACGTAGAAAAAAAAGTCGAGGATAAGCAAGGAATGTGTTAAAAAATTGTTCGGTAACGGATTACTGGAAATATTTTCCATTTGCTTATTTGTACGAAACCCCACTATTTCTACAAACAGTTTTCTACACAGACTCAATTCTATATTACCATAGAGTCAAGTCCTTCAAACGTCCAATGATTTATGTCTCCCAACTTTTACATCTCTGTGCCAAACATTGAATTAGATCCCGCATCTCAAAACAGAACTTCGTTTAGTTGTATTAAACTAAGATACTGCCATCTAAACTTGGTTATGTGATTACGCTAATATATCATTCCAGTTTTAAGTTCTTCGAAAGTCAAACGTTTAACTATAAAATATTTATTCTGACTAGTCTTAGAGCTTAAAACCTAGAGATCATCTTATAGTATTTTAAAGAAGTACTAGAATGAAACAGTTATAAATTATGACGTATTTAAGCCACAGTTTACAATGTCTGTATTTTTCTGGATAGTATTAACATCTATTACAGTCTTTATATTTACCATAATATTATCTTTACATGGAAAGAATATTTAGAGAACTATTGCCATTTTATTGCCGAGAGATAAAGATTCGATCCCGAGGAAGGACATGCATTTGTGTGATCCACGAATAGTCCCTGTGATTTGAAACTTAGTGACTTTGAGTTCTTAGTGCGCGTCGTATTTTTGTTTTAAATATGCGCGGATATCTCTTTTGTACTCCGAATGATAATATCTAATTGACGAATTCTAAGTTTGAATAGGTAAAAGAAACCTAACAAAAAGTATAATTTTAAAATACAAAAGTGATCTCAATTTAAGTTATGTATAAAACTTTAACTGCTCCCATTGTGTGGGAGCAGCTAAAGGTGTTTAACGTTTGATGTGTAAGTTAAAATATGGTATTATTTTAATTTAGCCACTCCTGGACAAAAGTCTTATCCAAATCCCTCCAACAAACACAAACTATTTCCTACAGAAAATTATTAAAGCAGGTTTTATAGAAACACCAAGGCAGGATTTTACTAAAAAATAAAAAAGGCCTATTGGTCAGAAAATAATACTTTCTTTTAGATTAAAGGATTGCCTTGTTAATGAGATAATAAGGCGTCTTGTTTTCTTTATGAAGTCTGGTTTAATAAATACAAAAGCAAGGAAAATATACCTTGAATAAAGGTGAACTTTTTTGCTCATAAATATTTGCAAATACAGGCGCTGGCGTTATAAACTGAGTATCCTATTTTCTCTAGTTAAGTTAGGGCACGCTTCCTTACCCATCAATTTAAAATGACATTACAAACACTGGATAGCAACAGATGCGAGATTGTTTGTGTATATTTTATGGTATTATGTTTATCAACTCTTCACGCACAAATTCCTGAAAGAATAGGGATGATGACAAATTTTTTTTGCAGTGTCCGTCTTGTAGTTTTTTGTATAATAATGGATACGTATTTTTTTTAAAAAAAATTAAACGTATTTTTTAAATACCGCAAAAATAAATTGACCAAATTACAGTGAATGGAACTTACGCGGGACGTCACGATTGAGTATAAATTTTACTATAACGTTACGTCACAAGCCCCCTCTCCTAAACTTTAAAGCAGTTAATCTTTGTCAATTCTAGTTTTTCTGAAAAAGGATAAAATACGTGTCTCATACTTTTCGATTATCTAACTGAGGGACTAATGAGATTTTATCTTTTTATATCAATCAGTCATCATCCCTATTTCGATGAAATTTGGTATGTTGTTATTTTAGTAGTCGTATCCAAGTGTGGCCATACCATGTCACTGCCCACTAATACTTCTATTAATATAGCGTATGGTAGAATATTTTACCGCTATGACCGTATTAAGGTGTACTTACACTTGTCAAATTCAAGGAAATCTCGAACAAATATCCATACAAGAAGAATCGATGGAGTTGTTTTTTACTGTTGCATTTTTCTTATAAGTAAATTGTGATGGAATTTTACGGGGATTGATTTTAATTAGGACCACTCATAATTAAAGCAATGAATAAATAGTTATCACGAGTTGCTCAAGTTTTGCAATTTTACGCTGTTTCTGCAAACATAAATAAGAATAAGTATGTATAGAGGAATATAATGAGATTTTACTGCAATAATTTCCTTAAAAAAAGTAACTTATGGAGATTCTTGCCAGTTCTTATCCATAGGAATATCATTTTGAAACCGTGCAAATAGAGTCATTACTATGACGTTTTAAAAATGCACGAAAACGGCCTATTTAAAAGCTTTTTGGTTTTTTTTTTAATCTTGATTTTTGCTCTATGATTAGATATTTTATTAGATATTTTATTTGCTCTATTATTAGATAGCCATCCGAATTCGTCCTTTTGTTTCGTTCGTGTGTAAGTGTGCGTCCACCTTTAGTTGTAATAAAGGAGCAAACATAAAAATGTTTTCTTACGACTACCTGCGTAACATGGCTCTCGTGTGTATTAAGAGATATTACGGGAGCCCGATACATAGTGATAATTAAGCAGTAAATTAAGGAGGAATAAGGTTTCTCATAGTAAAAGAAAATTATAGAGAAACTATGTGGATTCAAACGAAAAGGTTGGCCAGTATGTGACTAGTCTATTATTCTTTAATCATTCATTGCTTTATTTACTACATTAATATTTAATATTTACATTTTTAAAACTCTATAAAAACTAATATAAGTCCAAAATAAACAATATATATAATTTAGTAGCCAAAGTAGGTTAACAATTTGGCTGTTGAAGTTTTCCAATTAAAAATGATATTTTAAATCGATTATTTAAAAAAAAAATATGTGGAGGAGCTCGTGGCTAAGCTATAACCGCATAAGTGATACGATCACAGGTTAAGCTATGCTTGACGCGGTTGGTCTGTAGATGGGTGACCATCTTTGTCATAACGAGTTCCTCCGTGTTTCGGAAGGCACGTTAAATTGTGGGTCCCGGCTGTTATTCCTACATCTTTGACAGTCGTTACAGGTAGTCAGAAGCTTGAAAAAGTCTGACAGCCAGTCTAACCAAGGGGTATCGTGTTGCCCAGGTAACTGGGTTGAGGAGGTCAGATAGGCCGTCGATCCTTGTAAAACACTGGTACTTAGCTGAAACCGGTTGGACTGGTAGCCGACCCCAACATAGTTGGGAAAAGGCTAGGCCAATCTAGATACTTGGTTTTCCATAGTGATGGAGTCGCTTTTTGTTTATAAGCAAACGAAAAAAAAGCACTTGTGGTCATCTCTGCTCATTTGACTTGACAATAGATTAAGACCTACTATAAACTGGGGGCTAAGCATTTGTAGCAAAACTTTAACGAGTGACCTTAATTTAGCTAATTGTTCAGGAATAACTGATCTAATCTCAGGCTGGCCGTCAGTAATTACGTGTCATTCACCACAGTTGATGAACTTGACACGCCTATTGTCTCGTTAAACAAATTCTAGTTGGTTCCGAGAGTTTGGCGTATCTGTTCACATATTATAAAGACGTAATGTATTTTGGGAATATTTTTTTTCGGCTGTATAAAGGAATTTAATCCTTGTGCCAAATGCACAACCCTATTTATTGCTATTTATGGCTGCTGATCAGATTAGTTTAAGACAATAGGTACCTACCAGTTGAAATAGGTTTAGGTCTACATAAAAACTTCTTGATAAAATGAAGAAACGTTATCAAAAATAGGTTTTATTTCTTTGATGTTGATGATGTTTTTAACTTTCAAAGGCTTTCGATTGATAGATGACGGACAGATATTAAAAATAAGGTATTTCCTTAATCGACTTTAAAATTAAGGCTGAAACAAAATTGTTTCTTGTCACCTGTCATGGCTGTCTTCTACCAGTTTTAATGATTAGAAATAAAATAATATTATGTAAACACTCAATGATGAATTCTCGATGGAGCCTAATACTATTTTTTTTTATATAAATAACACTAAAAGCACTTGGCTTGTGTTTTTTGGACTGACAAATCAATAGCAGTGGGGTCATATCAACATACGCACCTATATCTTCTGGAAATCATTTGCGTATTATGCTTAATATACATTAATTAAAAAACGGTGTTCAAGCCAAGTATTAGTTTTTTGTAAGGCGTGATAATCCTCATGATAACCACCGCCTCAATCGAGGGCTTCCTCCCATTACATTTTTTTTGTTTACTAAACAGAAATGCATCGATTTTTTCATCAGATATAGTCTGGTACCAGAAGGACGGAGAGCAAAGCCTTAGTAAAAATGACCTGTTTTTGCCCATCGTGTCCAGATCCCAAAAATATTGATTACAAGACGAACCTTTTCAGGTCAATATTATGACGGGAAAATAATTTACACTTTCAAAATATCGCATTATATGGGAAAACACGTAATTTTATTATTTAACAAGTAAAAAATCTATTATCAAAATATCTATTACCCAAAGGGGCGATCGAATTTCAAAGATTCTTAATTATATTGTACAATACAAACATGTATTTTTTAAAGAGAATACATTATTAATCCTATATACAGAAACGACATTTCGTAATCTCTATTTTTGAACGTGCCTCAGGGAAAATTCTATTTAATTTCAGCCATTTTTTCATAATCTGCCATATATATGTGTACCTAAGTACTGTGTGAAAGTAACTTACCTACAACAAAACAGATGAAGGTTTCAATTGACGGGTACATAATTATTTTTTGTGTCAATATATTTGATAACAAAAATGCTTGATTCGAAAAGGCCTATGGCGTCACAAACGTCTAGGAAATGTGACGTTAAAGTGACGTTTCTGGACTTCAGTTCACTTTATCTAAGTAGTTTTTTTGTTGTTTCGAGGGAATATGTGTTTAATATTTTTTTGAGGCTTTTATTTAATCTCACATTTCTCATCGTCTGTATGTAATAAAAAGGAATTTAATTCTTGTGTCGCGGGAGATTTTACAAACATTCAAGTCACATGCACAAAGACAACCAGACTCAGGACAAGCAATCAGGAGCAGCTATCCGTGCAATCTATAAAAATAGTTTTTAAAAAGTCTTCTTTTTCATTTAAGCTTGTATACTGTATCTTTCAGACCTTACCTAATCCCTATTGTAACTATAACAATTACTCACACAAAGCCTTAGAAAAAATAGTTTGGATGCAGGTATAATAAACTCATAAAATATGCCTTTTCCTAAACATTTCAATCTAGTATTATTAACGGTCGGTTTCTGAGCATAAGCGTTATTAGACTTGCTTACACAGCTTCATATTGTCAGAAAAATATGGTTGTACATAACACAACTCCTTAGAGAAAGCAGTACTCAGTAATCATAAAAATAAATTGCTGTGTTAAAAAGAGATGCCGCGCTACGGAACGTGATGTGCTATCTCGCTCTCACTACATCAACCAATCTGCTTTAAAAGATGGCGGTAACCCCTGTTTGTAAACGCATTATTTAAAAGTGAATGGTTTTGGCAAACGTTTATTGTTTTCGAATAAAGTTCATAGGTACATAAAAATGTCGATTCAATGGAAAAAAATGTGTTGCGTGGGTTTCAAAGCCTCAAGTGAACTACGTAATATTTAAAAAGGTAAACCGTAGTTTATATGTTCGAAAATTTTAAAAAAAGTTGTAAATTGGAGTAATTATGATACTTACTAGACTCACTATAGTACCTACCTATTTAAAACTGAAGATATAATTGTTTGTATCATCTCTTTTAAAGATGTTATTTGATAGCTCTATTTTGGGGGTCCGTACCTAATAAACGAATACTTTATTATTAAGGCTCCGCTGTTTGACGGTCGGTTCAAACGTCTCTCACTAGGCTGTATCTCACACACGTCTATAGCTAGTCACTTTACATTTTCACAGACAGTTATAATTGTTACGACCACAACAAATTGTGGTTCAATATATACATACATACATACCTTTGATTTTATCAAGCCTATTTCAGCGGAACCCACTATGCCGATAAGCGTCGAGAACTCGCACTCGCAAGAACCTTTGAAACCATTATTTTTAATCTTACTAAAAATCAGAGCAAAACCACAGGGCAGAGTTATAGTTTCCCATAAATACAACCAAATCTATAAATATCCCATTGACGAAGGACATCATACTATAATTAGATTCGTCTGAAAGTTTTCTAAAACTTTGATGGATGTCTCTATAATCGTATTAATGTTTAGTACTCTATAATAACTTCAAAACATGTAGATAGGTACTCGTGCAGGATATAAATAGTTGTTAAAGTGCCACACACGTGTCGTGGTGGCGTTAAGGTTCTACGTATGGACTTGCTAGCACGTGGTCCGGGTTCGATCCCAACGCAGACAAATGCCAATGTAATTTAATTAAAGTAATCGTGTCTGTACTTTTTTGATTATTCTAAGAAGTTCTCCTAACCAATGGTGAAGGAAAACATAATGTTTATTCCCTTCCATATATTACGTTTATGTAGATACATAAATATTTGACAAATCAAAAAATACTCAACAACTTGCAAAACGACTGTAACCCAAAAAGATTCTAAAACAAATTATGAAGACAGCAAAAAAAAATGATGATGACGCTATTTCTTTGCCAAACGATTTTGAACTCTAAAGCTTTGACAGTTAAGCCTAAAGGTATACTAAATGAAAGCATAAAATCCGTTTTAAATTACTCGTGTATCCATCTTATACGAATATGTAATTTTCTTAATCTGTTACGTCCACATGTGAGGGACGTCTTACTTTTCTGCTGACTCTACCTTTTTAGAATGCTTAGTACAGAGACTGTTGATGAGAATGAGAAATGAGTATGTAAGGAGAAGTTTGAAAGTGACACCAGTTACAGAAAAACTACGTGGCAACCGGCTATCATAGTATGGGCAATGCCCACGCATGTTATGGCGGAGGAATGAGAGTCATGTGGTGAGGAAGGTGTTGAGTATGGATGTGGATGGATATAGGGGAAGAGGGATGACCAAGGATGGATGGATTGTGTAAAAGACTTTATGGCTGCAAAGAGTGTTTCTTGTCAGATGCTGTCAGATTGAAAATTATGAAAGATGAAGACATTGTTGCGCCGATCCCAAATAATAATTGGGATACGGGCAGGGGAATGATGATTAGAGAGCAGAACAGAGCCTGTTGAAAGTTTTCAATTGTTGGTGGTTTGGATTCCATTTTTTAAACATTCCATTTTCATTCTCTAGCCAAGTGACAGTTTTTTTGTTAAGTATTAAATATTTGTACGGAACTTTCAGTGTTGCAAATTCGACTCCCTCTTGACCGTTTTTTCAACTACAAGATGTTGTTATAGACTCTAAGTCAATACTAGTGATCCATTTTAGTAGAATCATTTTGGTTTATTTTAGCGCAAAACGTTTCAGTAGAAATTATTTTTATACGCCTATTGTGTAGGTTTCCAATTTACATAATATCATTACAGCAACTAAAAAGAAACGTGTATATTGGAAAAACAAAACAACAATTTTATGAACTAAACGGTATGTTGAGATAAAACAATTTTTCATTTTTTAAATTCTGAAAAATCATTGATATTATTTCAAAACGTCCTTTTTATTAAGATAGTTTCAATATCAATTAAGTACATAGTCTAATAAGATGATTTTCAGCTGATTTAAGTTTCGACTGACAATCAACTAAGTTTTATGTAGAGTAGAACATTATACCAACAGTTACATCGCATTAATCTGGAAAACGAATAGAAAAATTCGGACAAATGGCATTGTCATTTTTGACAAGTGATTTTGAGAGCTCAAAACTTTTGAGCGATTCCAACAGCACTCGCGCTCCTGAAAAATAACTTGGCTACAGCCCCTGGTTTCGAGAAAGCAGGTTTTAACATCGGAATGTATGATTCACAGTCTTAGGTATTCAAAAATAGGTCATACAACAATAAAACCTTTATGGTGACTTCTGCATAAATATTTATGTTTGAGCATATATTTTATTAAGCTATGAAATATTATCAACTTGTTGTTTATGTCTTCGTAAGGATGTGCCATAAAGTTCGATGTTTCACTTGAATTGTTGGGTAAACAAAATTGATATGTTGCTGTGATATATATGTTTAACAGAAAGGTCATGGATAAGAGTTTTTGTGACATGTGGGTTTTTGTGAATTGAGAAGATGAATGTTTTGTTCATTATTTTTTTGGCACTTTTAATATTGCATTGTGCAAAATCACTTTTTGGATTATTTAATGAGAATATCTTTGATACTCAGTTCTTCTATAATTAATTATTCCGTCGATGGGTGACCATCTTTGTCATAACGGGTTCCTCCGTGTTTTGGAAGGCACGTTAAATTGTGGGTCCCGGCTGTTATTCCTACATCTTTGACAGTCGTTACAAGATAGACAGAAGCTTGAAAAGTCTGACGACCAGTCTGACCAAGGAGTATCGTGTTGCCCAGGTAACTGGGTTGAGGAGGTCAGATAGGCACTCGCTCCTTGTAAAACACTGGTACTTAGCTGAAACCGGTGGGACTGGTAGCCGACCCCAACATAGTTGGGAAAAGGCTAGGCCGATGATGATTTTACTGTCACGCAATATGCATAAGCACGCAACATTTCCGCTAAATTCTAACCTGCAAATTAGGTCACATTAAACTATTAAGATTGAAGTGAGAGTTAAAAAGACGTATAAACTACACTATGAATTTCAGACTGAACAAAAACCATCAAAACAACGTCACAAATATTCATAACATTAATAGGCGCGGAGCCCCGTGCTCCTATCCTATATTCACCCATTATAGTCAAAGAGTCTACAATCTCGGCAGTTCCGTCACCGCGTCAGCCTGCAAGCGAAGACGTTGCATTTATATTGTATATTACGCGGTCGCAGTCTCCGGTTCAAAACGTAACAATAACCGTTTCCGATACGTTTTGTAGCCTCCAGCCTATTGTTTTTGCATAACTGACTTACTTACTTATTTTGCTATTTATTGAATGATAATATACAGTTTTTGTAGGTTATGTGGCTAGAAACTTATGAAGAGAGTTTTTTATTTAAAACTTGTCCTTTTTGAAGCCGGTTATTAAGCTAATGCTGATACTGAAATGAGTCCAGCTATTTATGAGGTGTAGTTTATGTAATTTTCTTGAGCAGTAGAGCTGTATTCATGGGGTTGTATTTTGAAGTCATATAAGTGTGTATGGTATTATTTTTTTCTGTAAATGTAAGATTTAATAAAGTTCTACTGCTATATTTAAAGACAGTTAACACACATAATTACAGACTGTAATAATAAAAATCAGAACATGAATTGAAAAATTATCGAAAAAATGAAACTATATGCAAATGCACTACACCGGATAAAAACTGCAATAATATCTTAGAACTAATTTACTTACTCTCAGATTTAAATTCAAATTCAAATCTATGTTAATAAAATAACCTGTCATTAGACTAATATAAACAATTACTGACATATTATGCCTCTTGTTTGTACAAATAATTTGCAGCAGATGTGTGAAATTTGATTATTATTCTGAATTGCGTACATTTATGCCCACACATATGTGATTTGGGTAGAGGTGGTTATACACCGGAGCGTTTATATGTAACAAAACAACAAGCCGCTTGCAAAAGTGTTCGGTGTATACTTTAGGAGGCGAATATTTCATCGAACTTTGTAAGAGGGGAAAATGATTGACTGCATGGATAGCCGAGTGGTATAGGACACCACGTAAAACTTTCTGTGCGTGGTGTGTCACAGGTTCAATCTCTGCGTATGACAAGCATTTGTGTGATCTACTCGTACGAATACTTGTTATGAGTCTGGTTGTCTTTGTCTATGTGACTTAAATGTTAATGAAGTTCGCTACACAAGGATATAATTAATAATTACTTATTACGGGAGACGTTTTTGGAAAAAACAAAAGAAATTCGCTGTTGTTCGATATTTAAATAAAAATAATTAAATCACTAACTAACTCACACAATTAAATGGTCGCTCTCTTGCCAATAACATTACGGCGAACATTCGCAAAAATGTTGCAAAGAAATGTTTTCTCTAGTGTTTCACCACCTCATATTTTTCAACTTGTATTTTGCAAGCGATTTTGAAAGAGGTGGTTTTGTAAATTGAGTAATTTTGTTTTATGAAAATTAATCAAACTACGCATTTTGCCAATGAATTCTTGACGTATTCTTTTGTGACCTTTTAAGTTAACCCTTGAAGTACCTTCTTGGTTCATTTATTTCGTTTCCGTAGAATCTATGTATGTCATACGTGAATATATCTATTTGTTATGTAAATTCCTCTATTAGATAAAACAAAGGGACTTGTTAGTAAAAGCAAAGTTATTTGTCGCGCAACAAGGGAAGCGTAAACTTTTGAGTAATGGAATAATAGAGAAGTTAGAAAACGAAAATTATATTTGGGAGCCTTGAAAACGTTTTTATGCGCTGATTTCTTAGGTCCCCTTAGGTAAAGAGTAAACCTTTTAACACTCTCACTAAGGTTCTATCTGTCCATCCGTCTGTCATCAAGCAAAGCAAGCATCTAATGAACAAAATTAAATAATTAAGCAACAAAGGTGATTAAGGTAATTTGATGGGTGACCTATTTTTGTTGCTTTAATTTTCTTCTGCTTATTGATTCGGAATCGTTAGTTTCAAAGTAAATATTTGCTAATTCTACCGACTTAAGTAATCGAGAAATTCGATCGAAATATTCAACGTGTATAATTTTACATCCCAACCCATTTGAAAATAAACGCCAATCACATCCTTATCAATAAATATATTCCTCCGAGCCGCAGAAATGTGAAACCTCATGGGTATATTAGAATACGTTTTATTTAATCACAATATGCCTTCGGCGACGTCTAATAAACGACTCAAAGAAAATCGCAATGTATAAATGTTTAAAAATGAATGAAAATCGGAAACGGTTCCGTATTTAAATAAAATACGTACCAAAGATTATTTTATTAGACTGTTTCTGGCGGCCATCTTGTATCGCCATCTTAGTTTTGCATTATGTGTCACTCAGATGAAATTTCGTTAGTGTCATGATGCCTGTGTTAAGTGCAGTGAAAATTAAAGACCAATTAGGCACTTAAGAGCGTTTGTTGTAAATATTGTAAGGCTGCAAATAGAGGAAACTATTGATCATAGCATTTATACAAGATAGCATGGAAAGCCGAGTTGTTGAGGTCAATACGCCGCACCCTAAGTCTAGTTAGTAAGAGTGACACTATCCGTATCCTCCTCCGAGTGATCGGGTGTAAATGAGTATTAAATGACAGAAAAAAAACCCCAAAAAATCGTTAAATTGGTAGGGATCCCTAAAAATTTCAACATGACGTTTACCAAAAGGTACGTTTATCGTTGGAATGCGTGAGGTAGAATATCAAATGTGATCCGGAATGTCTTTGCGGATTCTAGTTTTGTTGGATTGATGTATATGGGCTTTTTCGGATCAAATTTAATTCCGAAGAGCCCCTGTCTTTGCGGGGAAAGATAAAAGCACTTTAATACGTTTTGGTTTCAATGGGGATACCAGTTTTGCGTGGAGTATAGTTTTGGGTTTTATATTGACAGTTTAGTGATAGTACTACTTTGTAACTTGTTTTTTTTAATGTTAATTGTTCCGGAATTACAAATGTGTATTTAATCAAATTGTTTTGCTTGATTTATGAATGCAAAGAATAATCGTATAAAATGAGATTTGTTAAACTAAAAACCGGCAATGTTTGAAAATTCTCCTCTATGTTTGCTTAAATACTTTTTTGTGCCCCACTGCTGGGCAAAGGCCTCTCCCAAACGACTCTCTATTCTGGCCCACATTATTTTCCAAAAATTCCTTATTTTTTTCAAACAAGAAATGGAACGTACAAATCTAGACTAGATTAATATCTTCCTTATTTTAGTAGTTAAATAAATTTTGACGATTTAACGTCTAACTAAAACAGTCAATCTTTTTCTGTCAATAATACTTCTCTATAATAATTGATCTTTTATAAATAGACTCAAATTAATTATTAGTTCAAACGTTAATTAGACCATTAAACAGCTTTTTAAGGAACTAATTAGCTACGATAAAGTTTCATTCATTATATTTAGAACACTTGGAGTATTTATAGTTTATAATTAACTTTTTTTTTACAAATCTTAGAATAAGTTCAGTGACACACAAACTTACAATATAATAATGTACATATAGAGGTTGAAAGGTTTTTGTGAGCAATTGAGCACGTCTCTTGGCCTGTACAAAAAACCTGTCGGCATATTAATATTTTGTGACTGGACTAAGAACGAAACCTACAGAAAGATGATTACTTTCTAACTGCATGTAATTGTTTTAGATTTCTATTTTAGTAGTAGTTTTAATGTGGATAAAAACACATTTTATCAAAAAGATACCGAGTTAATGCTCTGACAACAGCAGAATAGAAATAGGATTGAATTGGCCGTGACTGCTATACCGGAGGTAGAGGATTCAATTCCCACCCAAATATTTGTGTGATGAGCACGATCTTCTGTTCCTTGTCTGGGTAAGTATAATTTATTTATCTATAGTGTGCAGGTGAGTATTTAAAAATACTCATATAAGTATATCTATCAGTAGTCACTCATAATACAAGTTTTGCTTAGGTCGAGACTAGATGGCGTTGTGTGAAAGTGTTACATTGAAGAAGGTTTTACACAAAACGTTGCCTTATTTCTAGGTTATGTAGATGGACATGAATGTTTGTAATACGCCATTATACTGATTGTACCCTCGCGTGCTAACCTTAGTCTGTCTCCGACAGTTTTTCGGACAATCACATTAAGAAAATGTCCTTTATTTTCTAAGCAATGACTTGATTTTTCGTACAAGATTTTTGAGGGGATTCTATATTTAGATGTATATTAACTTAGTCCACCTGAGAGCACGATCAAGTGAATGAAATCTTGGAACTTGGAATTAATGAAAAGGAGATCAAGTGCGTTGTACTTAAAGTACCATTGTCTTTTTAGTGTTATTAATAGCATAGGAGTTATCAATTAGGTTATTTTGCATCATTTTTGGGAGAATTCAATAGGAATTGAATATTTATTTATTTTAGGAATACTGTTAATATTAGTGTTACTTCAAATTAAGTCCAATATTTTCTGGTGTTGAATATTTAACAGTCTGGAACTAACATTAATCGACGACCTCCGTGGTCGAGTGGCGTACGCACCGGTTTCAAGGTGTCGCTAGCTCTGAGGTCCCGGGTTCGATCCCCAGTCGGGTCAATGTAAAAATCACATGTCTTGGGTCTGGGTGTTTGTGGTACCTTCGTTGTATCTGAATTCCATAACACAAGTGCTTAAGCAACTTACTTTGGGTTCAGAACAATGTATGTGAAGTTGTCCGCATTTATTTATGAATATAGTGTTCAAGTATTTTGTTTTTAATGAAAATTCAAGGTTAAGTAGCATTTAGTGCACCCAGAAATTTGATGGATCACCAATTTCTTTTGAAAATTTGTTTGTTTTTTGAAAATTTATGGATTAAAATCTGTATTCGACACAAAACTTAGCTGAGTATCGATTGACATTCTATTGACAACATATTTTTGACTTTATATAAAAAATAAAAATACTGCAAGTAATTTTGAGCCTTACTTGTGTCAACAAAAAGTTCACAGTCATTTGAAGGCAAATGAGTAGCGAGATGCCCCATACTATTCTAAATCCAGTCCCTATCTGATAGCGAGTTCAGTGCTCTTTCAGTGAGAATTCACTTTTATTCCATTTGTCTCACACTGCTTATGACAAAGACATTTTGCTGTGCGTTATACCTGAATATAAATTGTTATGCCGTTTATACTCTAGGTTACACGAAAACCATGTTAGTGCCAAGTTTAAGAGACCAGCTTGTGTTGAAAGCCAAGTTGAAATAAATATGTTAATTTTAAAATTGAAAATATGCAATTCTAAATAATGTAAGTTAGATTGTAGAGGTCTGGACTAGTACCACGCATAACTGAATTCAAGTCCTGAAAACACTGTTTTGACCAAATTTTTTAAATGCAACATAATGCCAATGGTTAGGAATGCTGTAATAATGTAAATATTAGGTTATAGTCGTTCCATTGCTGGGCACAGGCCTCTTTCGATTTTATAAGCTCTAAGCAGTCTAAGCATTCGCTAGCTCACTGCCACTTGGATATTTTGGATGCCAATATTTAAAATTTAAGAAACCTATTATCTCTACTAATGAAAATAAAAAATTGCCTACACAGAAAAGAAAAATGAAAGTGATACAATATCGGTCTTGGATAAAGATATAAATTACTGGTAATCATCTTTAATGATTGCGTGGACAGAACCATGAGCAAAAGCTAGTGCAAAATACTTTTAAAATTCAAAAATGTTCAATTACAAAGCCTTTCACTCTCACTTTAAACCCTTTTTAACGAAATATATTAATTAGAACAACTTATAAATCATCATACTTATAAATTCATTTAAAGCTAAAAAATCTACTTTAAAATTGTAACAATTTTCATATGGTTACATTAAGGCATGAAAAGTACGTTCAATAGATCATTAGAAACTGTATGGTACTTACATACAAAATGCCCCATTACTATTTAAGGACCCGTAAAACTCCTATAAAACCTTCTTGAAAGATGTTTTCTAAGCCAAGCATTGCTCATACAAAGTAAGATTTATTTAATGTGACCTTAAAGCTTGCGTGTACCCTTTAGCAAACTTGTGTGACTCGTGCTACTTACTACGTAAAAAAAAACAGTTTAATTTGAATTCTATTGTTTTCACATTATGTATGTTGACCTATGATATGATTCCAAAACCTTAAAAACAGCAAATTTCAATTTTTTTTTTCATATCAGCCAGTTTTAATTGATGATTATGATGACGATGTCCTCCTAGACGTTTCCGTCGACAGCGACACCCTGGCATATACTGGCAGCTTGGTTTCGATCATGTGCTCGTATATGGCTTGCGAAACCAAACTTGGTCTTGAACACGCTTTTATTAGCCAGTTTTAATTAACCAGTCACTCGCCAATTTGTAATGAAAATAACAATACTGTTTGTTTTAATCATTTAGTGGATACAAAGATAAAGTCTAGAAAGGTTATACATTTCCATCATCATCATCATTACAATCATTAACATTATTTCACATTTTGAGCAGTAGAATTATTTATTTACTAGCTGTTGCCCGCGACTTCGTCCCCGTGGCGTGGGTAGAAGATATAGGTTATGATTTAAAACTGCCCTGTTTTTTTACATTTTCCATTGTATCTTCGCACCTATTAGTAGCAGCGTGATGGTTTATAGTCTAAAGCCTTCATCGATGAATGGTCGATTCAACACAAAAAGAATTTTTCAATTTGGACCAGTAGTTCCTGAGATTAGCGCGTTCAAACAAACAAACAAACTCTTCAGTTTTATATATGTATTAGTATAGATTTGGTATACCAAGAGCATAGCATTCATTTAGTTCAATTCAAAATAGGGATAACATCGTTTCTCATATTATGCATGCCTATTATAGATTCAAAAGATTGTCATATACACTTGCAAAGTCTTACTTAGGCCTAATAATGAGCTCTCGTTTTTTCATACATGGAAGAAGATCTGTAATACACTAGAATTTTATTAGAAAATAATTACAAACTTAAGCCGTTGCAAATTTATCCAGGCAGAAATATTACTAGTAATTTTCTCACAGTCTCACTGCATTGCAAAGGCGTCTTATTCATCCTCCTTTTATGCGCTATCCTGAGGTAAGCAGGAATCAATTTCATATCTGTACCTCATTTATATTTTAGATAGAACTTAAGATTTTACCTATATGCTTAAACCTTCATTTTCACAAGAATAGTTTCTTTTCCTATAGGAATACTTACAGAAAATAGACCCTATGTTAGCCTCTGATAAAGTACTTTTATATTGGTAAACTAATAAAAAATGGGTTTCCAGTTGAGGCGCAAAAAGAAAAAGAAAACTTACATTTGCATTAAAAATATCAATAGGTGACGATAGTCCCACGTTGGGTGCCATTTTTGCTTCTAGGCATTATTGCATATCCTGACCTGATGGCTAGGTCACATGTTTTCTTGTAACTATAACCCAAATGCTTATGAAATCCTAGTGACATAAGGATTAAATTCGTTCACGTATCATCATTTTCGATATGTTGCGGGCGGGCCCGCAGGCAAAAGCTAGTACCAAATATAAATAATGGTATCATGACTAACCATCTATTTCTCGTTTAATTATTCTTGATTGAAGCACTCAAGTGCGTCGGTAGAAGGTCCATAATCGCACATAAAGCTATTGATGACGTCATAACGTGTCTGACGATGGATATCTCTTGCCAAACATTAGGTCAATGTAACAGACATGGCGGGACGGAATGAAATACGCTACATAAGGAAGAATTATACCGTCTAACTTTTTGATCAGAAGTTTCACTCTGTAGTTGCCTACTTTTCCTGTAACTAACTTTTGCTGTCATTATTCATTCTTCTTCCTCATCTTATTTAATCGACTACTGACCTAAGGAATTAAATCCTTGTGTCGTTTAAAGTTTCACAGACATTTAGGGCATGTCCATAAAATTCCAGGTTCATAATAAGCATTCCACTACTACCACAACGCGAGTATCGAAACCACGACTTGTCGTACAGACAGCTGGACGTAGTGTCTCAAACCAATCCTTGTTTACAAAATCAATAATGATGACACATGACCTTTTTCCTAACTCGTAATGTCCCTGCTAAAAAACTTACAACTTATCTTCGCATTTACAAAAGTCACGGTCACTTTGGTCAAGAATTACTTAGTTACTTACAACATAACCTCCCACACATTTCCAACAATTTTCCGGACTTATATTACTGGAAAGTGCTTCTACAATGAGTCAATGTCCACGTATGGCGCCACTGTGTCTGGTGCCTCGACCTTGCGACTTAGATCGCAAACATTATCTTTCCAAAGGAATTTACAATAATAGGTAGAAGGAAATTACAGTTTTCAGCCATAGATGGTATTTAATGTGATATTTTTAAGTATTCTGTCGTGGAAACTGCATTTCCAGTGTATTAAGAAGAAAATAATTCTAAAATTGATTTTAAAGAATCTTATTTCACTTGTGATTAATCTATTATGTAGTATAGATTGTGCAAAGTCGAAAAATAATTTTCCCCAACAAATTTTTGAAGAAAAAACCTTTTCAGATTTTCTTATAGAGAGGTAACAATATTTGATCACCACGCTAGATCTCTGCGGGCTGATGATTCAACGATTGTTAGACCCCACCCTCTGTTGCTACTTGTCATAGTAAGATTATTAGTAAGGTCCTTTAACGAACGTTACTCTTGTATGATATTATCTTTGCCCTAACTGGAGGCCTGTAAAGTCTAACCAATAAGTCCGTTGCTGCAATAAAGCCCTGTGCTTAAAGTAGGTTGCCTAATTACATTTTATTATGTTCATTGTGCATTTGACAGTTGTGTTGCTAAAAGTCTCAAACGGGTTTCAACGGACTTCAACAAATACTAAACGCTGGTCATAAAGAATACTTGTTTAATTGTCTTGTTTCTCCCAAAAAGTTCATTGGCACTAGACATAATGAAGGTCTTGGAAATTCAACCGTAACTGTCAATTTTAGGGCTGAAATTAAATTTGACCTGAGAATTAAAATTAATAGTCTTAGACCACGAGGCTTAATTTCCGTAGCTAAATTGAACTAAATTTTACTTGGTCTTATTTTTAAAAAAATAACGTTGTAATGTCCTGAAATGAGTAACCACATTGCTGTCACAAAAGAACAAAAACATGTAACCTCTAGTAACCTCTAGTGTTATTATGACAGTAGACAAACGAACACCAAACGAACACCACCGACAAAAGTATGAGTACTTTTAGAACATAAACTCAAATCTTACAAGTAACTTTAACGTAATTAACTAAAACTTAATTATTTAGTATTGAAACACAAAAATTACATAATTCTAATCTGTTTAAAAATACACATTTCGCTGAATGTAATTAGTAACAAAACTGTAAGAACGATTTGATTAATTTATATCTATTCTAATATACTCTATACTAATATATAAAGCAGAAGATAAAATTTCTTAAAGTCTTCTACTTTAAATTCTTTTTGTGTTGAATAGACCATTCATCGAAGAAGGTTATAGGCTATAATATATACCATCACGCTGCGACTAATAGGAGCAAAGATACAATGGAAAATGTGAAAAAAAATATTGCAGGTATAAATCATAACTTATATCTTCTAACCACGCGGACGAAGTAGTGAGCAACAGCTAGTTATTGTATAAAAGTTCAAATATTGATGCATAAATTGGTTATTGTATAAAAACTCCTCTATAAATATACTGCTTACTTGCTGAAAAAGATGAAACTCTTCTCGAAACTTTCATAACTATTTTTCGGTTCTACTGGTACTAGGTACTAAGAATAAAATCATTTGTTATTAATTGTATTAGGTACCGCCGCACTGTTAACACAATTTGAATTAAATATCATTGGAACGTTATTTAGAATTAATGCCTGTATTTACAATTCAGACTGAAACATTTAATTACATAATTATTTTCATTTGCATAGATAAATACGGATTTCCATTCGTGATTGAGCTCAAAATTTCTGGTCGTTTCAGATTTTGATTTTGCAACAAATTTAATTAAGTATTTAAAATATAATATTTAGAAGGAAACATTTACGTAGGTATTTCGTAACATCGCCGCGTCGTGTGATATCTAAAAGATTGAATTGGAAACATACAGTAAAGAGTATTTGTCGAAATAAAGAAAATGAAAAAAAAGACACCATTGCATATATGGCATCGCATTCAATTTTTAATATTTAGAGTTCTAAATATTAATTTAATTTAATTTCGTATATCTTATGTTCTAATTTTGTTTGATTTGTTGCTTCTGTAGAGATGATGTTATAAATTCAAAAATGTTATTCTTCTTCATTCTTTTTATTGTTTAAAGTGAATCTCCTTTGTTGAAAATATTCCTTCTAGTCTCACTGTTCAGCAAACTCATACACGAAAAACGAATGCCTAAAACCCGAACAAAAAATGAATCTATAACTTGAAGTTCGGTATTTCTTTCTTCTATAAGTCTGTAATATTACTTCATATTAGAAAAGTTAAGACATATTACATTATACCTTAAAGTCCGGTTTCCTAAACAAACAGGACATATTGCTTAACATTTTGCCGTCATTGTTGGTAGGTATTAAGTATCTTGCATGGGCAATCGACGGCAAAAAATACAAAAAGACTTCATCTTGTTGCCTTTATATGATACGTATTATCATTTTGTATTTCTATTGCTGTTGCTAGTTTCGTAATAATGTCTACCGGATTCCTCATGAAACCGTATAATTTTACACGTGTTTGTCGTTATGTGGTAATTAATTAAGTTTATTGGACACTGTTATGTGCTATAAGTTTGTCTAGACATGTGTTGATAGTCATTGCGTTATTAATTTAGATTTCTTAGTTATATTTTCCTTTCGTTTTGGAGAAAATTATGGTTAATTTGATAGTGTATGGTAAAACTATAAAAATAAAGGTTAAGCTGCGCTTAAAAAGTAAAGTCCGTTGATGGGTTACTTGGCGGATAGAAGGTGCTTGCAAAGTGTGGATCGGCGTGAAATTTATTTAATTATAAGTACTCTCTTACATTGCAACCCAAAGAAGAATTGTAGAGAATACTAATAGCCCGAAATTATCGTAAACAAGTGAATATTATGTACCTGCAACAAATGACAATGACTAATGATTATCCCACTTTAATACCAAAGCCTCCTAAAAAGGAATACAGGGAACTTTCCAATAATATTGTAGCTGTGGAAGCGGGACGCCCTACACTTTGCAGAGCGACATCTCTTTCCTATAAGACCTTATATTACTATAAGACCTTGAGGTAGATCCTCAGGTATTTAAATCTATACTAAACTGGTCTTTCTTTCCAGTTTCCATCTACCAACCATGAGTTGTTCTCGGAGCGTGGCGTTACTGGCGGCGTTGTGGCTGATGGTGGGAGCCACAGCTATTCCAGTGAGGAGGTCTCCAGATCTGGAGGCCAGACGCAGGAGTGCTATAGACAGGAGTATGATCAGGTAATCTTCGTAACGTGTCAAGTTTTATTGGTCTTAACTGACCGAAAACTATTTCTGGCGCTGTTGTTGTTACTTACACTTTTAATGATAGCTTGAAAACGCTGTGACTTGCAAAAAATTAGAAATAAAATATCATATTGAAGGTAAATTACAAAAGAAAGGCAAAAATCCAACGTGCTTCCCGAGGTAAATATTTACGATCGCATGAACCATTTGTTTCATGTTTAATGTGACTCTTAATTAAGCAAATATCTCCGGTGTCAGTGTTACACAATCCTCTTAATACAAATACTTTTCTCGTATTTGTTTAAAGACCCTTTCTGCTTTGTGCACAGGTTTGGTCGATCATATCCTGCGGAACCATCAGCCGCTGACCTCAGGGAAGCATTCCAACGTCCTACACGCCGAGGAGACAGTTTCCTCCGCTTCGGCCGCTCTCAACCCCTCACCCTCTCCGCAGAAGACCTCGTCACCCTCCTCAGATCCTACGAAGAAGACTACGACAGCCCCATGACCAAGAAATCAGCCAGCTTCGTCCGTTTTGGACGGGATCCTAACTTCATCCGCCTTGGTAGGTCAGCTGAAGAGGATAAGAGTGCTTTTGAGCAGAATTCTGAGCTGGTTGTGAGTGGATACCCTCAGAGGAAGAACCGGGCGAGAGACCACTTCATCAGGCTTGGACGAGACAGCGAGGAAGTCAACGAGAACGAGTTTGAGGAAACAGAGGAAAGCAGAAGGAAGCGATCCGCCGAAGCGTGTCACGACTGCCAGTCGTAATCTCATTGTTACGTTTACATTGCCGTTCTTACCGCTGTATGAGATTTTTATTGTAAACTAGACCGGCAATGGATAGCAGTTTCTGTAATATGGACAAATTGACTTAGTTTGAATTTTTTGGAATTCGAAACTGCTATGCATGCTCAGTTTTAACCAGTCAATTTTAATACTATATTCGTGAGATAAATATACCGTTAGTATTGAAATGTATCGGTTTCCTGCGGTTTTAGTTTATATATTTCTCTTCCCAACATATTTAACGGGCTAAAGATTTCTAATGAGGCTAAACTATGTGGTGCATTGACGTTTTAAAAAAAGTATAAAAAATAAAAATGTATTTAATAGGTTTAATATTTTAGAACAATACAATTGAACATTTTATTAATGGATTCTAACTATTAGAAAGATGTATTTCGAAGCAAAATACGCTTATATTTTGACCTTTATAACATTTCTGTAAATTGAGCCCTATTGATTTAAAATATTTGACTAGTTACTTGTATAAAATCTCCTTATTGTATATTTCAAAATAGAATATAATTTCATCAAGTTCAAATATTATTTATATTTCAAAATGTAAACTAAAGTGTACATTTTAAGTGTTAGCATCTGAAATAGGCTGGGTATCAAATTTCGGATACTCACACAATAGGAATAGTTACCAATACTCAAATATGTATTTAAAATTTAAATCGATGTTAATAAAATAGTAAATATGTATAAAATTGTTGCAGCAATTAATAAAGCATTATTGTGTAATGATGAACATTCATTTAATATTTTATTTATTGGAAAATAAAATGGAGTTTGTCGAAAAGGTTTTGATCACTTCCTATATCCTTGTGCCCAAAAAAAAATCAGAATCTAAGAATTTTTTCATCTCTTAGAAGTAAAACAGAAAAAGAATATAGCCCTTGCGTCGCGGAGGTTCCAAAAACATTCAAAGGCATTCGCAAAGACACTCATACTCAGAAAAAGTATTCGTGGATCGCACAATTGCTTTTACTGCGCGGGGATCGAACCCGCGACCTTTCGCACTGTGCGCGACTCTATTCGTGCTGTCAAAACAGTTTTTAACACAACAACATGAGGCGAAGAAACCCTCTGATAGAACTTGGTGCGCCAAGCAAATATGTAGATACAAATTCGAAGAGGTTCGTTTCTTTGGAGACCAAACTCGTTGGTAACCTGAGACCTTCGTCGTCTTATATAAAAAAAAGCCTTAATAGAAGGGCTTTCATAAAAAAAAATACCGTCTTTAGAGGTATTGTAAATAGTTGATTGTTTAAGTAAGGAAAGCTAAGCATTTTTTGGGTGATTTTAAATTCACGCGAACGGGAATATTTGAGTTTTAGAACCGTTTTACTGTAACGTGTCGGAGCCGTACTTACCAATCACGTGTACACAAGGTCTTATCGTACTGAGTTTGACCTTTCGGAGGGATTAGGACCTTAGGATGTCCAGGTGAAAGGATATTTGCAAAAAAGATTTGTATAGCAAACACTGACTATGCTGAAATTACTTTTTCGAATTTGCTTGAGATAATCCGAAAGATATCAAACTGAAGTAAATGGAAATTAATAAGGAGAAAATTTTTCTTAAACGTAGCCATTTTAGAAAATAAAAGAGTTTTATTGTTAATTCAGAAATATATCATGTTGTTTATTTCTTTCCAGCGCAGGGCAAGCGTTTGTGTGATCCACGGATGTTCGTCGTGAAAATGGGTGTATTTGTACACGTGATTTGAATGATTGAAAACCCCCCTAAATAAATAATTCTTGAGGGATATTCCTTATTGTCCTTACAGTTGGTTTAAAAAAAGAAGATTTTCCCCTACAACCATAAATAAATATGAAATATTTTTTCATTTCATGTTCAATTGAAAGGACGGTTGTGAACAAGTAGATTTAACGAGGGTACTATAACTGATAGAAATAGTAAGATTTAGAGTTCAGAAAGTTTTCTAAGAAAATACGTGACGGATTTCGTGTAAATATGGGGTTTCCGAAAAATTGCTGGTAAAAAATTTATATAGAACGATCGCATTTTTCTTTCTATTGCTTTACAGAACTATTACGAATATTATACATTTTTAAACCTACCTACGTTATTTTAGCGATTTAAAATAATATACCTACTAGTTTTAGATCAGTTTAAAAGTTCATGAGTTTGTTGGTTGTCTTTCTGTTGAAAATACGTCACACGTATTGGTCACTTCAAAATACAAGGAAGTTTATTATGAGTGTTTACATATTATATACCAAATAAAATGCCTATCACAATTTATACAAAATACACTCTTCAAAATATAGTTTTACATTTAAGTACGTCCCAGAAAGTGCTACGACAACGTAGGCTCTTATTGCTTAGTTGCTACGTAAGTATTGTAGCACCATCGTAGACGGTGTCTACATCGAAATTATTTTTCATGATACGAACTGCAAAACACATAGAATATGGGTGATGTGGTGGTTAAGTGGTTCAATAGATGGATTGCTTTAAAAAATTGTTTCCACGAAACTGAGAACCTATAAATTCTAATTTTGCAAGGTATAAAAAGGCTACAAGTCTAAAAATTGCCGTTAACAAACCAATATTTGTGTTTATTTATTAAATATCTTATTTTATAGACTCAGACTGAAATGAAAATCGGTGAGATGTGATTGGACCTATCATCCAAACATTTAAATCTAAGACAGTCAATTTGGCCAACAAGTTTTTACCAAAAATCAAATGAGTTTAAATACTTGCAACCAGTACAAATTAACAAGAGAACAACAACTCGTAATAATAATAAACAAGCGTTGTATGTCATGATGTAAACTGCGGGATTATGACTCAGTTAAAGCCTTTAATTGGCAGTTATCTTTGTATAGATCGTCTTACGTGCAGTTAGCGCTGTAATGTTCGAGTTTGTACAAAAATCTTGGGACACTAGCGTTGTTGTGTAGGTCTGCCTGTCAGACCTCAACAATACACTTTAGTATGTGGCGAAAAGGATTTACTTCTTAACAGAAATCATTTAATCAATGAGTGTTTCTTGTGAGATGACGTCAGATAGAAAGGTATGGAAGGAGACATGTCGCCGACCCCAAATAATAATTGGGATAAGAGCAAGGGAATGATGATGATGATTGAATCAATGAAAGTAACTAAGTAACACCTTAGAACAGTATCTGTCACACTCTCAGCCTTGCCTTCCTAGAAGTCAAAAGAAGAGGTATTGGGGCCCTTGGCGAAATTTTATTCATGGTAATGTGAGGTTTCTCTTCGATAACGACAAAATTCGTACTTGCGAAGGTAGTGGTATATCCTCTTAATATTTTTAAACAACATGTTTAATAAAGACGAATTAGTGTTACATAGAGACAAAAATCATAATTAAATAAAAATATAGATTCGGTTACGTATTTTTTAGTATGTTGCAAGAAAAAAAATCCAACACAGCTAGTATGAGTATATAATTCCAGCCTAAAAGCCACTACTAGGAACGGGCCTCCACCTATGCACGGAAGGTGTGAGTATTGATCACCACGCTAGCTCACTGCGCTTCGGCTGCTATAAGTAATTTTTTTTTCACCCAAGCATAAGCACCCGAGTATTTGTAAATTCAATGTTCCTATTCTGAAAATATATTAGGATCGTATCAAAACTGACTTTTACGCAATTGATAAACTTTAATGAAACTCATCATACATCTTCCTCCTTAAAAAGGTCGAAAACAACACTTGAAAGTGAATTATTTAAACACACAAACCCGATTGAAATGGTAATTAATACAAACAATACGCATGATCACGAACGACTGAAAAGTTTCGATTTGTTTAGAGTAGGCTGGAAATATTATTTTATTTAGGTATGTACACAGAACAGATCACATATAACATGTATATATAAAAACGTTATAAGTACGCCAGTATATACTTATACATTATTTTGACAGCACGACTAACCGGGTACACACACACAAACAGGTTTTTTTGGCAAATACCCTATTTTATTTGAAAATGCTAAACGTTGCTGGTTTTTTTTTATTGTCTATACACCGTGATTTTTAGTCGTCTTACAAAAGCAGCCCAGTTCATGTATCCAATGACTAGAACACGTTCATGATAAACAATAGGTATTTATGAGATTTGAATAAATTTAAAATGCAATTTTTATTCAATATTATGATGCAAGTCGTAGTTTTAGAAACACAGCTCTGTTGCGAGCGCCGTCCGAGCCTTGTAACAAAGGTGAGGGGCGCGGGCGTTTTTATCATTTTCAACAGGTTGTTTCAGATTTCTCATGTTTCATTTTTCTTCGTACCTATTATATTAGTTGAAGTTAAAAAAAAATCGCGCCAAGGGGTATTTTTCGTCGGATACATGAACTGGGCTACTTTTGTAAGACGACTAAAAATCACCGTATATTATAACTTCAGAAAGTTTATTAAAGAAAATTAAATGAAAATCAAAAGTCATCCATCCAAATTTAGGTTACTCCGAGTAAATAGCACAACAATAAAATGTATTCTTATTCGCAAACATGAAAAACATACTTTTTAACATATTAAGTAAGAAATCTACCTTATTTTTTACATTTTCCTATAGTATATTAAATAAATTCCCTATAAAAATGGAAATGGTACGAACGAGTCGGACGAATGGGAACTGTGACGGAAATGGAAAAGGATGTCTGTATGTTGTGTTATTGTTTGTACTTGTCTAATTAAAAGATTTTTTACTATAACGGATATAAACTTTTACCTAATAACTGGTAGCAACTCAGTTTGGTTTTTGCCAATTGAACTTATGGCTTAATCATAATTTTAGATACTAGGTACGTATCTGCATCATAAAAGATTTCGAAAGTCTTGGAAACCAATTTATTCAGAGATCTCCAAGAAATCGCGGTATGACAGAAATTTGAAACATGGGAATCGTAAATAGTAAGGATTTCATATCTAGGAGAAAAGTGGATGAAGCAACAAGCAATTCCAGGAGGAGCAATGATGGGCATGTGTATCGGGCTAACTTATTGCCTATGCATATCAGAATTATCAGAAAATTACATATTAAAACAGTTGCTGGAATTTAGACCGGCAACTATGTGCATAATAATTCAATCTTTGAAATCCTAGTTCACATAAATACTTAGACCTTTGTTTAGTTCTAGCTACCGCATTAGGTTAAGTAACCTGTAATGGTAGATTAGTGTGATAATTAAATAAATAAAATTTCAAACAAATACAACTTTTTAAATTATACAATTTACGCCATTGACTGTTGTTGCTTAACTTAATGCGATGTCTTTTACGTCATAATGAAATTTTAATTTTTGCTGGAATATAACATTTTGTCACATGTTTTTATAAACTTACTTTCTTGTTTGTTTTTTTGTTGTTTGTCGTTCCGGTTAGATTTTTGCAACTCAATTTTGAGACACTTCCCGATAAGCTAGAGGGCTGATTTTCAGGGTAGCTTCAAACCCGATAATTATGCAATTTACAACTATAAAAACTGACATTATTTTATAAAAAAAATCTTTTAAAAACGTGGGTGTTTCGATTTTTTTGAATCTATTGTTTAATTAAGTCATTTGTTACTCCCTATATTTATAGGATTTTAAAACATTGTCTTTAGCTATTGCAAAACAAACCCTACCTACCTAGACCATTACATAGAAAATAATCGATTTTCTATACAGGCCAGACAATATAGTCGAACAGTGTTTCACAAAGCCTCCCTGCCTATTGTAGTTGATACGTCATTGAGTCCACGTTGATTAATGACTTTTCAAGCCTTTGATCAGCTGATGACGCTTCGTCATAGAGAAACTAGGTCTATATAGGGAAATCTTTAATGATGACTAGGTGTGCCCGCAAGCCTGCGCGCTAAAAATCGAAAATGATACCTCGGTTACATAAAATTGAGATAAATATTAGCCTATGTGTTAATCCTGGGTATAAACTTTACTAAACATTGTTATAAATGCTTCGTGTTGCAAAATATTTTTATATAACTAATTGTTAGGAGATGCAAATATTAATGGTGCATTCTGATTATATTTTTTGTAGCTTTGTTACTGCAAAATCTGATTTAATAACAAATTTAAACAACATCGGTCAGAAAAATAATAATTTTGACGAAATGATAACTATTGTGTATTCATCTATTTTCATGAAAGAAAAGATATAAAGAAATGATGACATTTAAAATAAACTACATTACAAAACAATTTACTCATGATTGTTTATACATAAATACACAAATCTATCTATTTATAAGTGAACTTTACCGCTAACTCGGTAAGTAACAATACAGTATCAAGTAACGCCATTTAAGTGACGGTCGAGAGTTAAGATTTATCTGAGATCTTATAACATAGGGATGGGAACGATATGTTAACAGTCGTTGAAAACTATCGATATTTTTTGTGAAGAGGGCTTATTAACTCGTCTTCAATTATGTTTGTGGCCATCTAGTCTCAAAGAAATATAACTTTAGTTGGGGAAGTGTGATAGAACAATACATGGCGAAGTACGACATCTCTCTATCTCTCTTACCCACTTCGTAATGTAACCCTATGTTTTATCGATTATTTATATTATGATTGTCAAACCACAGGTTTTATTTGTTTCTATCGTTTCTAAATTTGTTAAGCTTACGAATTATTTTCATGAAATTTATTTTTAGTGTGCAATAACACTAGAAAAATAAAATATTTTGGAGAAGGCATGATATATTATTTAATTTGGATATTTTACTTTTAAATTCAGATTTATAGCTCTGACCCGTTTTAAAAGGGTGTTAGTAAATTGTTAACGTTAACGTTTATTAAAGTTATTTTTACATATGACACTTTTTTTTAAACAGTTTCAATAGACAAGTATTTTAGAAGCCGAGGATGATTAAAAGTGTATTAATAAAATACAGTAATATAAAAGTAAAATATTGGGATGTTAGGTCATACATTACTTTCTGCACGGCGAAATAACGGACTTTTTTGTGTCAGATACAATGCCACTGATGAATTATTGATTTCTATAGGACTAGAATGAAATCATGCCTGCTCCTTAGATATTAATCTTATAATAAAATCGTAGAAAAGTAAAATCTGCCCTGTTTTGCCAGGTTTGCAATCGATACCAATTTTTTTAATTTTTGTCTATTTGTCAGTGCGTTTGTGTGCGACGAACTCAGCACAAGCTAAATCGAAGTGAATCCAATTGGGTTCACTTAAACTAACGTCATAACGTTCATTTAATGTCGATCGGCTCATAAATAAAAACGTTGTGCTAATTTAGAGATTCAAAGCAAAAAGAAAACAAAAAAAGTCTAAGCCATTTTTCTAAAACTTCTACTAACGTTTATCGATAGACTGGTTGTCCCATCCCTAGCACACTACAAGGTACGCTGGTCTCTCCAAGGATAATGCATAAAATATATCTAAGGAACTGTTAGCGAGCCTTGCTCTACTTATTATATTATATACAATAATATTTATCCATGTTCGTATCTTTCATTGTACTATAATAAATAATATCTAAGAAAACTTGCATGGAAAGAGAAAATTACGTAGAAAAGCTTTATTAACAAGTTCTTGTAAGTTTTCTAAGAGAAAACCTTTTAGGAAAATGGTTTTTGTTTTGGTAATATTCATGTGTTTATGGTTCTGATGGTGAAGTATTCTCATTGCATGATTTAAATGCACGTCAGTGAGGATTAAGAAAAAAAATACTTGCGTTTTTATGTTTAGACGAAATGAATGCATTTAGAATTGTATTGGAAAATTGACAAGACTTAGCCGAGTTTAGCTTTAACCAATTTGCAATTGTTTGAATGCTTGCTCTGAGTTTAGGTGTCTCTCAGTGTATGTGACCTGAATGGTACTCAAACCATCCACACATTAGAATTAAATTCATCAGTGCGGGAGTTGTTGAAAAAACTGTGGACTATATTATGGCAAATCGAATTATACGGTGACTATGGAAGTTTCTCTTTCACGACTACAATATGATTACTTTATAAGGTAATCGAACTTTTTAAATGAAAATATGTCTTGACAAGTTCAACGACAACGAGACATGTAAAAGGTCTTTTCTTTTAACTTAAAAAAAAACATATACAGCCTGCAGCCATTTTGCATATTTATTTCAATCTCATACTTGTATTTGAGAATTTAATGGAAAATATATTTGTTGTTATTAAAAAATAAAAGAAATATAAAACTTGAGTCTGAATACTGAACCGCAGTTTTTTAGCAGCAGAATAAATTATAGCAATCATTTACTATAATTTATTCTGCTGCTATAAAACTGTGAAATAGGTAATCATACTTACATTATGAAGGGATCTTAATCAGTCGATAACGTGAAGAAAACCTCAACCGATCTCAACACAAGCAATGTAAACATGATCAGTTATGGCTGCTGTGTAATTGAACCATTCAAGTGTGGTATTTCTACTGAAACCACGGCTTGCTTAAGGAGCCTCGCATACGCCACTTCCAGCACTCATAAGGACCGCAGAACACCACAGACCATGGTACCCACGTGGCTTAAATAAAATATAATTGGCAAAAAATCTAATTAGCTCGTCAGCATAAGGTAGATTTCTGAATAAAAATGGATGTGAACTTCACTATGGATTCAATGAAAAGTTACGAATGTAAAACGCATCAAAGATGGTGTAGTATAAAAGAAGCATAAACTTATGACATCACTTGTTGGAAAAAAAATACCTACTAATGAGTGACGTCACAAAAAAGAAACTAACAGTTAGTTTAGTTTTTTCCACGTTTTTATACACTTATTTTTCTTGTTCGTTCGTTTGTCTTTCTGGTTGGATTTTTGCAACACATTTTGAGGCACTTCCCGATAAGCTAGCAGCTAGCTTGAATGCAACATTTAGTGACATGTAAAAACGTGGGTTTTTAGATTTTTAATCAAAAAATTATTGTGGTCCGATATTTTTTGGAAATCCATCTGATTCCTTTATTTAGGTACATACTCCATTGATATTGTTCAACACGCTTACAATAATAACACAAGTTACGTTCGTTTAACTCTGAATTACATAATATACCTATAAATTTGTTGTAAAAGCTCATTAGCGAACCCTTAACCTTAGGTTACCCGTTATTCAATTTACGCTCTTAAAATGCAGACGAAAATCAATATTAGGATAACAATCCTTTCACGACATCCATGCATCTTTATCATACATCGCTTAACATACAAGAATAAACATATTATATCAACCCTTTGAACGAAGCTTGGAGCATTTAAGAAACGATTTTCAGTCATCAATCAACGATGGCAAAATTTGTCCGCCTCACGGTCAAATGTTGGTCGCTTGATAAGAAAATAAATTAGAAAACGATTTAAATACCTTGAAATATGTTGAAGTGGTTAATTTTAGAATAAAGCTAGGGTAGTTTTTGTTAGAAATCACGTACTTATTAGTTTTGTAGATTTTCTCTTGTGATAGAAAAGTTAGGTAGATTTTTGTTGGAAATCATCTTTTTTAGTTTTGTAGATGGATTTTTCACAGATTGTTTTGCTTGTCTTTTACAACGATTCCTGTTTCTTTGATGATCTCTCATCTTTTATTTACAGATTAATGATGATGATTCAGGTTAAGCTATGCTTGACGCGGTTGGTCCGTAGATAGGTGACCGTCTTTGTCATAACGAGTTCCTCCGTGTTTCGAAAGGTACGTTAAATTGTGGGTCCGGGCTGTTATTCCTACATCTTTGACAGTCGTTACAAGGTAGTCAGAAGCTTGAAAAGTCTGACAGCAAGTCGCCTACTGTCTATGGCCCCAGTCTGCCTACCTTAAGGAGGTCAGATAGGCAGTCGCTTCTTGTAAATCACTGGTACTTAGCTGAAACCGGTTAGACTGGTAGCCGACCCCAACATAGTTGAAAAGGCTAGGCCGATGATTAATGATGATGATTTTTTTATAAAAAATGACGACACATTTTTATAATTATAACGACTTTTTTGAGAACTGATTAGTTTTCTTCAATAAGTTTAGTTTATGAACCGTCTGTGTAAGTACTTACGTAACTACAGATTGACCGACATGTGTATCCAAGCATGGTAACTATGCAAATGAACTGTAAACTTGCTTAAGACAATACAGCTCCTAAACCAGAACTAAAATCAATGAATCAACAGAACTGTTGGTGTTACTGAACAGGTAACTAAGTACTTAGTTTGGTGAGATTTGTTTTGATAGTTTATTGAAATTGAATCTACATATTTTTATTCATTTTCCTAAAACTATTTTTCTGTTGAAGTTTCTTAATGGATATTTTTTAAATGGCGACGCATTCTGTATTACTACAGGTCAAGTGTCTCGACCTATGTAGAAACAGAAAAACCACCTAACCACAACTAAGTATTTTAAATATTTATATCGCTGTTGTAACGGTCATTCAAATCACATGCGCAAAGACACCCAGACTCAGAACAAGTATTCGCGGAACACACATAAGCTTGTGCTAAGCGGGGATTGAACCCGCGACACGTCGTGCGCAGTGGGTTTGTGGTGATGACCTTTACCACTCGGCTAACATCCATTTAAATAATTTACACACATTCTAAAAGCCCTTCATCGAGACACGCTGTATAAAATAACCACTTTCCTTTTAAGTTAGTTTCCACATTGATAACATACTAAAATACTCTTGACCACACATACAACTAACAATGACTCTCAAAAAACAACCTTATGACATTGATATAAGGGTGCTTTTTATAGTACAGTGTACGTACATGTGTGGTGGACTGTATCTAATCTAATTATAAGTATCGATGTATTGTTGGCGTCGCCGTGGACGGTAAAATCGCCGGTCGGTGAATGTCGGTCCACGGAACATACTGTTATGTGTCTCAAAGTTTTTGCAGGATACGAGATTTTTTTTAGTATTATTTACAAAAACATCTTTGATTTCTATCTCTTTTGAGTTTACATGAATATAACCTGTGATAATTATTATAGCAATAGCGGTTGCTAGAAAAAGAAACAGCTTTAAAGAAATCAGACAAAAGGAACTTAAGATAATCAGGGTTCAGCGTAATTTCATCAAAATTCATCTAGCCGTTTGCGCGTAAAAAGGTAACATACACATATATACATCCATTGACATTTATAAATAGTGTTATTAATAAAAAGTGCAATCCGTTATCCAAGTTGCACCTTAAATACAGTCGCTATAAAGTAATCTAAGTTAAAATTCAAACGTGGAATTAAACCTTCAAAATTACCTTAAAGCCTAAAAATCCAGCGTGTAACTTACTTAAATGACGCAAAAACACGTCTTAATACCGTTGCATCATATAAAAATAAATCATCTTTACTCAACTTAAAATAAAACAAGAACAGTATGCAAAAGTTTGAGAACCACAGTTTGACATAATTAGCTTAAGGCACAACGGACCTGAAAGCTGTCTATGTAAACCCTGCTTGTGGACACTAGACAATCCGGTTACGTCCTCGTAGCTGTTTATTTACCTACGTTGTATCCAGCATCCCGTGTAGCCTGGCCTAAGTTCACAGTTCATTATTGCCTAGCTGATGGAGATTTACTAATTAAATAGTTTAGGATTTTGTTCAGGTATTTGTTGATTATCAGTACAGTGCAGTTTACGGTACATAAGTTTAAGATGATAAAATGCAATGGTTTAGGTATTGTTTCGAACCCAAAGCGTAAAACTCCATCTTTTTAAAAGAGACAAAGATAATTAATTATAGGGAGAATTCGAGAGAGAATGAGAGAGAATTATAGACTTAAAGATATTATAGGTATACCTTCAACCTTTTAAACGTCACGAACACCCCGAATTAAGCCATCACAATAGGAAGGTCGAATGGCATATTATCGTTGCAAAAAACCTTCCTAAATAATCAAATGGTCGCTGACCCCAAAATGATTTAGGGTCACCAATAAATGACACTATCTTAGTAAGACCTTTCGTACATGAGGCAACATAAATAATATCCGATTTAACCTTAAACATCTCCGCTATGAGAAGAGATTCGTTTTGCTCTTGAGATAAGAGCCTTTCAGGTCCGCTGTACCTTTATAACTTACTATTAAATCACACTATATTATAAATGCGAAACTATACACGTGAGTGTGTTTGAATGTTCGTCACCAATTTACGCCCCAACAGGTTGACCGATTTCGATGAAATTTGGTATGCGAACAGCACCTTTCATTACCAAAGGAGGTTAATGTTCACGCAGGTATAACTGAAATCAAGCCGCCAGCAACAACTAGTAGTAAAAAAATAAATAAGGCCAAAATTATGTTGCCTCGTGTAATAACAGCATTAGTAAGACAAAAACTATCCTTCTGGATCTACTCATACCTCTCAAAGTCAAAATATAACATTTGTGGGAGTAAGACAGCCCTCTACATGTCCTATAGCGGCATCCCTTTTCCACATGTCCGTCACCCTTAGTTTGAAAGCTGGTAGGCACCCCTATATTAGTATCACTTGTCTTTTGCAAACCCTTTTGAATATCCTTTTTTTGCGACTACTAAAGGTCTGTCCTTTTCAAACAAATGTCTGTTATTACAACATTTCGAGTCATTTGTTACATTCGAATATATTTATATTGTTTTTAAAGTTCCGTACCAGGTTAAAATGGATTTCTATTACTTGGTCGTTTGTCTGTCTGTCACAGGCTGTATTTCATGAGCCGTGATAGTTAGAGTTGATGTATTTTAGTCGCCGCAAAAAAATCAAAATCGAGGTAAAGCGACCATACTTGCGGTCATAAATGTGATAGACGACTAATTTCTTGCTAATTTGATTTTCTGTAGCTTGTTCAGTACATATTTTACTTTTCTTCAGATTATTACAGATATAATGTTCACTTTTACTAGTTATCATAACATTTTCTCACAGTATTGCAGAGGTACCATTTTAAGTCTTACCGGTCATGAAAATATTTTCTAACTCCATTGAGCTATTTGGTTAAGCCTTGCTGAACGCTAAACCTTCGAGACCAGTCAACAAACTCAAAGGTTTATGACGGGGACGACTATTAAAGGCGGGAGTATATTTTAACTGCCTCTTAAGTATACTGTATGAACCATCAGTAAGTATACAGCAGCTCGCTGTGGGTCGACGACATGGTTAAGGTCTCGGGTCGAGTCTATAAGGCATGAGTTCTTTAACCGAAGAAATTTGCAGAAGAAAGAAAAGGCCTTTGCCCTAGCTGTAGGATGTGGAGGAAGATGATGATAGCGGCAACAGAAAAATATAGTCTATAACTATAACGTAATAAATTATTTTTTAATATTCTTTCTATTCTTGTATGCCAGTATAGTTATGATACGGTACACTAAAAAAAGTATTGCAAAATTAGCCTTAAATTAGTATTGCCTTCCTGCCTTTGTTTTTTTTAACTAACTATGATATTTATCATAGTAACTGTTTTAAAAATAAAAATATAAAATACGCCAGTAAAAAAAGAAACCATCCCTGTCGGTTACTCTAGTTTTAGCGCGATAATCGCGAGTCTTTTGATGGACGGTACATCTGTACCCTGACAGACGGAATAAATCTGGTTACGTTAATTGGTGCGAAGGTCGCCATTATGTCAAATTGGACGATCACATTGAAATTTTAACCTGTCTTATGTCAAAAAAATCAATTGATCTAGATAAATTTAAGTTGGATTTTGAATGACGGTATTATTGAATGTTGTTCCTCAAGACTTTCCAAAAAAATACCAAAAAAATAGCATTGTCTCAACTGCAACTCACTAATATCTAATTTAAAATAAAAAGCAAATATAAATATTTAAAAAACCTATTTTGAAGGTCAAAATCTGTCTTCCGTGTCCTTCACTACTTCTACGCGTAACAGCCGAAAAAAAAAATCAAAAAACCTTTTTTTCGGTAATAAGTAGCTAAAAAAACGCCTAAAATAGATCAATCTAAGTTGATATAGCAATTAATAGTGTATAGTGTGGGTGATAGCGATTCGTGCAACTTAAACAAGCGATGGATGGCCGGCATGCGGACTTACTTTAATGACATTAACGTGGGCTAGTGATGTACCACACTCGTATTGTGACATCGATAGATTGAGACCACGTAAAGATTCTTATTTAGTTTTTTTAAAGATGTACGTAGTTAGTTTGAAAGGAGTTTGTGGGGAGTGATTTGTCTTAGTCTGTGATTCCGGTGATCGATTTGTTTTTAATCGATCGAGTATTGTAACTTTAACTTTTTTAAATACCGTTCCTGCGTGTGGAGGTGATTAACTAGCCTTATTTTACAAAGCCCGGTCAAATTGGTGGAACTGAAAATTAACGAAAAATTTGCATAAGAAATTGTCAGCCATCAAATGTGTTGTTAGAGTGAAATAAAAATAAGATCATCTAATCATCAATTAATAGATAATTATGTTAACAGCCTAATAATAGACGTAGAGACAGTGGTGACTTATTTATGGTGTTCCCTTTTTACCCTTTGTGTTCATTGCACTCTGGGTCCTTGAGAAAGGTCCAATTTTTTTTTAACAATTAATTTATATTTAGATAAAACTTATTTGTTAGCAAATCTATTCAAGAGCTATATCAAAACCTTAATTTGTAAGAAGAAAATTATAAACAAAAAAACATAACAATTCAATACGCTTATTCAATTTCGTAGTTAAAATACGAATGGAAAAAACAGAACGAAATCGTGAATACCGAATCGATCATTACCAAAACACATAAATAAAATCTCCATTTTACTGTCTATATATTTCAAATAAATGGAAAATCGGAAACAATTTGATAAATGAAACGTGCCATATGTTTCAAGAGTTTTTTTATAGAAATATAAACATGAATAAGAAATCTCTGGAATCCATTCATCAACAGTTATAAAAGACTAGTTGTTGCCCACCGGGTCCGCCTGCTATAAATAGAAAATGATCCCACGGGAACATCACATCGGGATAAAAACTATCCTATTTGACATGTGTTAATCCTGGTTATAAGCTATCTGTGTGCCAAGTTTCGTCTAAGTTCAGTGGATTTTTGCGTGAAAGAACAACAAACATACAAACTTTCATGTTTAAAAGTAGTTCGTTTTTATGTATATTTGTTTTTATGGTTTAAATAAACAAACTAGTCTACGTCAAATCGTTGGCGTAGTTATAAATATGCAATGGACACTTCTTGTATGTATACTCAATTGTTTTGGCGAAGTTTAAATAAAACATAGTGTGCGTTCTGTTTGCTATTCAAGCTTTCTTTTTGATACTGGAAATACTTCTGTTTTATTAGTTCATAATACAGGCAGATTCAGGCAAAAGCTTGATAAATGCCTCTTAGTTCTAATCAAAGCGAGGAAAATTAAATACTACTTAACATTTAAAGAAAGTCTATCATAACCTATAGATTGTTTAGTTAATAAAATACTGAAGTTAAATCAAACTTACAAAAAACCATTGATTAAAGAATAATTATAATAGAAAAATAATCAATATCCAAATTCCTACATAAAAATATAATATAATAATAATATAATATAATATATCCTGGGACAACTCACACACGGTTATCTGATCCCAAGCTAAGCAGAGCTTGTGTTATGGTAACCAGACAACTGATAATAATATTTCTAAATACAAACTTATTATAGATAAATTACACCCAGACACCAGAACAAATGATCATGCTCATCACACAACATTTGTCCTGGGCGGGAATCGAACCCACAACCTCCGGTATAGCAGTCAGGGTCACTAACCACTAGACCAACCTATAATGATTAGCATATTATTCCTCCTTTCTTCTACTTTTGCTGTGCCCGATGTGGACCCTCCACAATGAGCTGTGAACTTACTAAATCATTTACCAGCTTTATAACATTATGGTAGGCAATAAAGAACTGAATAAAATTAAATAACATAACACGATCAAAACATCAACCGAACAAAAGATTGCAAAATAATCTCTCGATTCAAGTTATCGATAAACAGGTAGCTTAACACATCACTAGCGACGAGCCCTCTTTGAAAATTCGATTAACGTGGTGTACACTTACAATATTGCCGGTCCAGTGTCCCGTAGGACAAACCGACACATGGACAACTCGTGTCTCACTAGTTTTGTGTGCAGAAAAATATATTATGAATTTGTAAAGCACTACGTGTAAATGGTAAGTGACTTTTTACTTTTGCTTTTTGTTCCCAAACTTGTATTTGGGTTAGACCTGAGTTCAGATTTTCTGAGCCCTTAAACGGGATACATTTTACCAAATGTTGGTTCAAATGGCTTCTGAATGATAAGACAAAAGGAATGTAATTTTCATAAATTAAACTCATCTGAGTTCTGGCTATTCTGGTCATAGCTAATTTGGGTAAACCTGCGTTGAGATTTTCTGGGTCCAAAGACAAGATACATTTTTACAAATTCTAACGTTCCCTAATCGCTTAAATATAATGGAATGATATGACAAAAAATGCAAATCTCATAAATTACAATTATTAGATTCTATTATAAGATCTGAGTTCTGAATTTCCTGGTCAAAGTATCAATTTTTTTTGGCAATAACAGTTACATGCCCAAAGGAGTAGAGTTTAATCAATCATAATTATCATAATCTTTAAAAAAAACTGCTGTCTTCGTGAAAGTGATTCCGTTCTAAGTACGTAGACTGGAGGTGAATGCTAATCCAATAAAGGTGAATGTTTCAATCGTTTCCGATGTGTTCTGTCTATATTATATAAGGTCAGTATCAAGGTAGACCTAGTCTAATAGATTGTAAGTGCGTTTTCCTTGGTTCAAGGTAAGGGGAAGTTGGTTTATCTTTAAGTGGTAGTATTTAGCATTAATTGTGTTCTTTCGTGGTTTAAATTGAGTTGCATGTTTTTTTTCTATTTCGAAGTGAGATTTTTTGGACATCTGGTACTTATTCTTTCTGCCCACTTTTGCAGTATAAATTGAGTGAGTAGTTATTTAGCCCAAAGGTTAACGTTAACCCAAAGTACTCTGGACTCGAATTTTCTACACTTTTAAATAGGAAATTCTTAAATATATTTCTGTCTCTATTTTAGGCCTCAAAATGACAGTGACAGTATGATTCATAACATACCCTAATTAATGAAACTATTTTTAGAAATTGGAACGTATAAGCTACGTGGGAGGATCTTAATTTAAAACAATGAAATGCCGCAAGTCGATCAGGCAATTGTTTTTCTGGAAACTGTTTTTTCCTATATGTCAGATGGAATCCTTAAAAAAAATCAAAGTTTTTATGGACTGATTACACAAGATAAATATAGCTTATATTATGACTATAAATACCCAATCTACAGGGTGTTTGTTTATACCATAAAGTTCACAACAAGTTCTTTACGAACTTATGAATGACCTCTGTACATTTGACATTCATTATATTAATGTTTCGCAAACAAGGCGCAATACAAACAACCACACAGCTACATATCACAACAACTTTATTCCCAGGCGTTAAGGTTCATTATTGAACGGCATTTTTTAATGACTTACGATAGAATTGAATATGAAAGTCTTTAGGGAAAGTGAGTTGTTTTTTTTTAATTCAAATATTATCGTTTTGTTGCATTGGTCGTTGCTGTTTATTAATTAACATGTCTGGGTCTTTTTGTACACGTTTTTGGTTAATTAGTCTGTTATAGTATTAGGCAGGTAATAGTAAGACATGCTGTGTATACCTAATATTTGTTTTTTTTTTTTAAGTTTTTTATGAAGTTCCTTGCCGGTCCCTCTCCATAGGACATCTTATAGTGATAAGTTGAGTTCTGATCACCAATTTCTCACGATTTTTTCCATTACCGTTTGTAAGTGGTTTCTTGGAAAAATAAAGAAATCACATTGACAAGTTACATCAGAAAATGGCCTATTTGAAATAAAATCTTTTGATTTTGGTAGATCATTTTATTATTCATTGACACAAAAATGTTATTTATATTTAAATGAGGTTTAAATGTTTTATACGGCATTGCACAGCGTCTGGCCTCCACGACAACAACTTTTGAAAAAGTCGTAGAAGGTCAACTGGTATTAATTAAAAAAAATGGAATGAAAATAGGGCGAAAAATGAAATAGCTTTGTATTTTGTTCATTTTAACTGGGCGATCCTTCCCCCTAGGCTATCGAAACAATTGGAAAAGGGTATTCCAGGAAAAACGTATGACAATTTTAATAACGTGTACCGTGTCTTTGTATACCGTTTTTAGGGTTCCTTACCTACGAAAACTGAACCACATTGCAAAGGTTACTCTCAAAGAGATACATAACTACTGTGCTAACAACTCCAAAACTCAATTTTAGGTAGTTAACTAGGTGCTATGGTTCTTTTATTTTCAGTGCTACCATAGGTAATCTGTACAATATTATTAACTAAATTTATCGGGAAAAAAAATTTTGTTTACAAAAAAATCACAGGTGCCTAATCATTTCATTTTAACCCCTTAATTGATCGGACGGTTTTTTAATACATACTGTATATTGTATAATTCGTGCGTTTGTGCTCACAGTTTCACAGAACTATTGATCATATTTTAGTGAAACTTTGCCAGTTTTCCAACTACGCCCGCTAGAGTTTTGGACCTAGAAACAATGTGTAACCAAACACTGTTTACTTAACAGAGAAGCGAAACCTCCTGAGTGTTAGCAAATAGATCAATAATAATATAGATCTGAAAATTTAATATGTTTCAGCCTTGGAACGAATTTCTGTAGTAAGACATGTTTTGTCTAAAATCCACTATGTTTATGCATATATTAATAGCTATTTAAGAAACCAAGGTCAAGTTTAGGGCTAGTCGGAAACGAAAAAAAATAACAAATTAACTGAGTTCTGTTTAATGATTAATAATTAATTAATTAGAACAATCCTACTGTTTTTATAAACGTGAAAGTTTGTATCTATGGATGTGCATGCATGTTTGTCACTCTTTCACGCAAAAACCACTGAACGGATTTTGACAAAATTTAGTTCATAGATAGTTTTTAAATAGGATTAACACAAATTGTTATTTCGATTTTAATTCCTCGTGGGCTCCTTTTTTATTTTGAGCGTGAGGACCCGCGGACCACCGCTAGTCATTCACAATTAATATTTCCTATCAGCAACAAAATCTCAAACCGAACGAATAATACTCGCTATATGAGTCACAAACGCAAGACCACTCGAATTTCCTCCAAATAGACGTAACATTTGGAGTTGAGCCCAATTCCCTGATTTATATATTTAAAGTATAAATCATGGAATATTTATTACCCTGGTTTCCCACAAGTAACGATTTAAACGGGTATGAATGTTATTACGCATTTCGGAAAAGCTATGAAACAACAATTTCCATCGCAAAACACAATTAGAATCTACAATACTTTTTTATTAGCATGCGTTTACTCTAACTCTATAAGAAAAAAATCATTGAACAAGCAATAATTGGGCAATTTTTGCTATGGCTCTGTTCTTGCTCGAGGTATAATACAGCAGCCAGTATAACGACTGTTATAAAATTAGATGTTGTTTCGATTATGATACGTCCTCCGATGATCGGTTCATCTTACAATCGCTTGATAGTTGCGCAAGAGTTGTACAATTGTCAGATTTGAATTTAGAATTTGATTACGACCTGTTTATTGATTTAAGAAATACTTATGATTTAAAAAATATTTATATGTAGTATGTTATGCAGATTATTTTAGATCTAATAGACGGGAATCTTTATTTGCTTTTAATAAGATTATATTCTACTAATATTAAAACCCAAAGTTTGTATGAATGGATGCAGGGACGTTCGTTCCTCTTACACGCAAAAACCACTGAACGGATTTAGACGAAACTTGGTAATATACACGGTGATTTTTTAGTCGTCTTACAAAAGTAGCCCATTTCATGTATCCGACGTAAAATACCCCTAGGCGTGATTTTTTTTTTGATCATCAACTAAGATAATAAGTACGAAGAAAAATTATACAAGAGAAATCTGAAATATACTCTTAAAAATGATAAAAACGCCGCCGCCCGCACCTCTCACCATTGTTTACAAGGCTCGGACCGCGCTCGCAACAAAGCTGTTTCTAAAAAACTACGAATTGAATAAATTTATTCAAATCTCATAAATACCTATTTTTTTATCATGAACGTGTTCTAGTCATTGGATACATGAACTGGGCTGCTTTTGTAAGACAACTAAAAATCACGGTATATACAGATAGCTTATAACCAGAATCAACACTAAGAATAGCATTTATCCCGATTTTATATTACCATGGGATCAATTTTGATTCTTAACGGACTTATTCATAACTTAGTTCAATCTATACACAATAAGATACCAGCAGAAGTAGGATAAAAGCAGTTTCTGAAAACATATTTTTATATTAAAAATTTAGAACATGCAATTCTGATTACGTTACGTACTGATCTATAGATATTACATAATCATATAAGTAGGTATTGTTATTTACAAACGAAGTACAAAGTGTGTTTTAACGTAAGTAACAGCAGCTGGTATACAATTGTAGACAAAGATATAGATTTTTTGCTGGATAGTGCATATATAAATAGTTCTAGTACACAATACGGTTGGCCTGTTGGTCTAGTGGTTAGTAGCCCTGACTGCTGTATCGGTGGTCGTGGGTTCGATTCTGAGCCAGAACAAATATTTGTTACGTGTCTGGGTGTAATTTATGTCAATTGTGCACGTATTTAGAAATAAATAAGTATATTTATCAGTTATCTAGTACTCATAAAACAAGCTTTGCTTAGTTTGACACTAGATGGCGCTGTGTCGAAGTTGTGTAATATTAATATACACAACATAATATACATTATTAGCGATTTACGCTTACTTTCTGCGATACGGGTATAAAAATATGAATAACACAGCACACTTTGTCTTGAATCTATCCATTAATGAGAATAGTATGAAGTTGTGTTTATTGCTAACAGTGTGACGCCGCGGGGGATTTTGTTTATTATTTTTACACAGAGTACATATACATATATTATCTATATGTGGAGTCATTTTGTTAATGGTCGGTATAAATCGTGTGGACGCACTTTCACTGCAAAAAAATAAATATGTCAGTCACCAGATGACAAAAAAGCGATGCTCTCGATAGACAGATCCAAGTCAGAAGGGATCTTCATCATCATCATCATCACCATCATCATCAAATAATATAACATCGAATGGATGCTTTTATCGTTGGAATGTTTGGTGTCCTGTGAAAAGTATCTAGTCAAATATAGGTGTAGTGTGTGGAGTGGGTTAAATACATAGATAGTCGCTTCATGTAAAATTCAGTATGAACTTACATTCAGTGAGAATGGAATTCCTAACGCAGTTTGAGAAATGGTTCATCAAATTCGATACCGACTATTTCGTCCTTTATAAGATCTAACTGACTTAACTATTTCTCTCCCTCAGCAAGAAAAATACTCTCCAATCTCTCCATATCTCTTTAACTCTATGTTTTGGCGAAAAATCGGGAAGTGAGAAAAACGGGTAGTCTCAGACTCTTACTGACTAATCCTGAACCGGGTGACGTCAGCAGCGTTTTATTGCCGAGTCGTGGTGTTTCATATCATTGCAACATGTACCATCTCTATCTATCCTATTCTAAAACCTTGCTAGTAGAAAAGTACGCTCTGTTTCAATACCACTTCCATAATCATTACATCTGTGTCTCCGTCTCGCTCCAATCGCCTTTGATCGGCACATAGCACATTTGGCGATGCGAATTTGTTTATATTATAAAAAACGGATGGCCCGACGAATTTGAAAGAACGTACTTTAAAGATCCTCTTGAAATGTATAACGGTTGGTGATTAATCGATTGGACTCGGTGATTAATGGAGATTACGAGATAATTGATTGTGATAAGAGTGATGAGTGAATTATTATGATTGATGATTGCTTTACTTAGCGTTGTGGCTGGTGTTAAGATGAATATTATTTAGCTTTTAACAGTTTTGAAGTTATGTATCTTTTTAGCTTTATTTAGTGTCATTTTCTCTAATTAAAACATTTAAAAACGTTGTAAAAATGGTGTACCTCAAAACTGGAAGGAACAAAGCAAGAACTCTTTTTGAATTTCGTTTTTACTTTTTATATCTCATCTATTTAGAACATACAGCATAATATTTGCATTGCATTACAGCCAGTAACATTTATTCCTTAATCCTAAAACATTCATTCACAGATCCAGAGTTATTTAAAAATAGAATGAACGCAACGCAACTACATGCTCGGGTCAGTTCGGTACCATCCGCGATTCGAGCTGCGCTCTAAACAAACCGTAATCAATTATAAACAATTACGAATAAAACGAGTGATTTAATCGAGTATCAGTGAATTAATCGATTAAAGAAATCGAAATCGGTTGTTTGGATTCAAGTTCCGCGTTCTGTAGTGTTTTACTTTTAAATTTTATGTTCGTTTTTTTTGTAACGATTCCTTTCGATTAATTGAAAATAGAATGTGTTTTGGTTTTAATTTGTTATTGTCTTAATAATGGCGTTAGTTGAAAGCTTTAAGGCCAGTTTGTGAATGAATGAAATGAACTAGTTTAAGTTTTCGATTATATTGATATAATCGAACTAGATTAATAAATGTACCTATAGTAAAGTATTTTCTACTATCTAAATGTAGGTATTATTTACTTAGAAGTTGTTTTGCTTCTTCGTTTTAATTGTGAGACTACATTTGACATTCACTTGTAGACTGGACCTGTTTTTTACTAATTTGTAGAAAAAAAAACAATTTTTACTGAGACAAATAATTCATAATTATATATTTTATATTACTATACTTAATATAAATATTAAAAGGCAACAGCAAAAACCATAACATAAAGAAAAGACAAAAATAGTGCGACAAAAAAATGCAAAAGTGCTTTGGAGTAACATTTTCATGAGTGCAATTGTGATAGCAGAATGAACAGAACGAATGAGTGAACGAAAATAATGGGTTAAAGTGATTCAAAGACTGAACTTTAAGCAAAATGAAAAGGCGAAAAAAAGACAGTAAAGTACGGGTTAGGTTCAACATCACAAATGTAGTAAGTATTATAATTCTTGTACATTTTAATATTGTTGTTTTTAGGGGTCCGTACCCAAATAATAAAAACGGAACTAAAGATGCATTGTCTCGCGGCTGTATCTCATGAACAGCTATAGCAAGAATAGATATTTTCACTGGTAATGTATTTCTGTTGCCCGTATAATAAAACAACAATCAAATAAAAATCGCAAGTAACCAACACGTGCAAGAGCCGTATATTTTGTCGATTTTTTTTTATTGCAAAATTTACTCTATCTGCTAGGCTTGCGGCTAAGCAACTGAAATTATTTTATATTTATATAATCATTCTTAAGATAAAATATAAAGTAACTGTATTAAAAATAGTATCGATGAAAAGAACAAAACTCACAAATAAAAGGGAGAAAGACGTACTTTGTAAAAGAAGCAAGATACTTAAATATTGTGTCGCAGAGGTTTTCGAAAAAACATTCAATTCACATGCACAAAGACACCCAGACTCAGAACAAACATTCGCAAACCACACAGTGCTTGTGCAACCCAACGTTAGTATTGAAACCGCGCCCAGTAGATTTGACGTAGTGACCTTTACCACTCGGCTATCAGTGAAATCGATCAATTTAACCATCTTAAAATACTGGGTTTCATTATCGAGAAACTTATTCAAAAACAATTAGCAAACCTATTAGTCTAGCGAACTAAGTAGACGGTCTATCACTCAGCTATACCGAACCAATCAATTGTTTTATTTTAATTTATTGAACTATTAATCTGGGTTTAATAGCTTAAAACCCTTACCATTTTTCGACTTTATGTATAGTCTGTTAGAGTTCAAAGCTTAGCACCATTATTTAAAAACTGGCAGTTGTTTCAAGACGGTGCTTCTGCCAGAAAACTGTCGAATGTATGAAAATGACAGATTTTAGCCGAAAAAACGAAATGACATTTAACGTATTCCTATTGCAGCGGGATTGTCTGAAAGGGTTACCGTAGCCCCGATACACGTATGGCAAATCAAGGAGCATGGGTAGATTTTAGTCAGTAGAAGTCTGACACTCCCTTCCACTCAACCCAAAGCGAGAGGAATCATTTGATGATTTCCCATTAAAGATGGCGACTGTAAAAGTATTATTAACAGTGACTGAAAATGAGACTGCGGCTTAATCAGATGTACAAGAATTGTTTGAAAATCATTATGTTTACGAGTGTGTTTTTAATTTAGTACATTTTCAAAGATTGTGAAATTCACAAACGTTTACAAGTAGTTAAAGCATGTATTTCAAGAGCTGTCAATAAGAAGGTCTTACCGATGGGATTCACAAACATTTATAAACATTATAGGATGCTTGATGATTGGTCAAGGGTAAAATAACAAGTGCAGTTACAAAATCCACATTGGATGTTGTATTTTGATTCTGTTATTATAATAGTTTTTCGTTTTTATGATTTGATGTATGGGCGTCACCCATTTTAAGGTATATGTCAACATACGCGAAAAGAAAAACCCTAAGAAAACCGTTTTGTGCATTATTCCATAAGTGCCTTCTCGAAAGTATGAACACACACACACAAACGAAATCTCTTTTTTTTCAAATCGACAACCGTATTTAAGGAATTTATTTAATCCTTGTGTCGCGGGGGGTTTCATGGTTCAAATCAATCCACATGCACAAAGACACCCAGACTCAGGACAAGCATTCGTAGATCACAAACACGCTTATCTTACACGGGATCGAACCCCTTCCAATTGGCTCTCCGAGGATTCAAATCTAGTCTTACGAAAAGTTTTGCCAGACGTCATAATTTGAAACTTCGCTATTTTCTCAAAGAATTTTCTGCAAGAATCTTACATGTTTCAAGGCAGCCTTAATCCCTATCATCCATCTATCCATCAAATTACTGATCAGTTCTAAATTCTTAGAGATTACCATCTTCTCCGATAGAGCAAACTGTGCCAAACATTCACTTGACTCAATTCAACTCCCACGGCGGTCACGTGATCTTATAGGCTAAGAGCCCACGGTTTCCAAACCTTCGTGATTTTTTGCTGCTGAAATATTCCATATGCATTTGAATGGCTCTACATAGGTAAAAACGGCCACAGATTATAGTGTTTGGGTAAGGGTTACTTGGGCAGGTAACAGGGAGAAATGGTATAGATAATAGCGTAATAAGTTTGTTATATATGAACAAGCTTTTAATTAGTTTGTCCTAAATTTTATCCGGTATCAAATCTCACAAGTTAAATTTGATCCAGTTTCCGATATCCGATGGACTTGAAATTTTGCATGCTTATGTATTTTACGTGGTATACACGGTGATTTTTTAGTCGTCTTACAAAAGTGGCCCAGTTCATGTATCCGTCGTAAAATATACGCGAATATTATTTTTTTATCATCAACTAAAATAATAAGTACGAAGAAAAATTAAACAAGAGAAATCTGAAATATACTCTTAAAAATGATAAAAACGCCGCCGCTCGCGCTCCTCACCATTGTTACAAGGCTCGGACCGCGCTCGCAACAGAGCTGTGTTTCTAAAAAACTACGAATTGCATCATAATATTGAATAAAAATTGCATTTTAAATTTATTCAAATCTCATAAATACCTATTTTTTTTATCATGAACGTGTTCTAGACATTGGATACATGAACAGGGCTGCTTTTGTAAGACGACTAAAAAATCACGGTGTATAATGCCATAATATGATGACATGGAGCTAATCTGATGATGGAACTGGAAGTTGTCGTCATAGCGAAGCTCCTGGTCATAGGAGCTCCACCATAAAAACACCATTGAGTTTGGGCTTTTTTGATTAGCCTTGACAAGTACCAAAAGATCCCAAGTCTTGCTATAAAGTTTTAAAGGAAAGTCTGTTGGTCTTTTCATTCTATCTTTCTTTATCATAATACTTGTACCAATTGGCCATGAACTCTTGGGCTCTTGCTCTATAAGAATTTAAATAAAACCTAACAAAACAAACAATCTTGGTATTGGGTGTTCTCGAAGCAATAAATTCAATTCAAAAGTGTTCTGTTCATAGGAAATAGTTGTTTAAATTGCTTTCTAATTGCGGATTTAGTATGTTACGTTGTGCAGTAGTTTCGGTTCGGAAGTCAATGGGATCGCGTTCTGTGTTATTACTGATTTCTTCTTATTTTATTTCTTGGATTACTTGGGAATCATGTGAGAAAGTGATTTTAGGATCTTTGTGGTGAGTTCAATCAAATTTATTGTGGATAATTCGTTGTACATTTTCACGATTACATCTTATTTTAGATTAAAACAGTTTATTTTTAGCAATTTCAATCTGTTTATAATTGTGTTATTTTTAAAGGCTGGTGGGACCACAGTCCTGAAAGAGCTAGCGAGTCTCTTTAATTCCGTCATTCACCAAGGCTTAACACCACAAGCGTGGAGTGGGAGTGCGGTGGTTCTGTTCTTCAAGAAAGGAGACAAAACCTTGCTGAAGAATTACAGACCTATCTCACTCCTGAGCCACATTTACAAGTTGTTCTCGAGAGTAGTCACTAACCGCCTCGCTACAAGACTCGACGAGTTCCAGCCACCAGAACAAGCTGGGTTTCGAAAAGGCTTTAGCACCGTAGACCACATCCATACTGTTCGGCAGATTGTGCAGAAAACCAAAGAGTACAATCAACCGCTGTGTTTGGCCTTTGTGGACTACGAGAAAGCCTTCGACTCCATCGAAACTTGGGCGGTTCTGGATGCTCTGCAACGATGTCGTATTGACTGGCGCTACATCGAGGTGCTGAGATGCTTATATGACACCGCCACCATGACTGTCCAGCTCCATGACCGTAAGACGAATCCGATCGAGCTGCGTCGGGGGGTGAGACAGGGAGATGTTATATCCCCAAAGCTGTTCACCAACGCGCTCGAGGATGTCTTCAAAACTCTGGATTGGACTGGAAGGGGTATAAATGTGAACGGTGAGCACATCTCGCACCTTCGATTTGCCGATGACATCTTCATAGTAGCAGAGTCGCTGGACCAGCTAAGCGAGATGCTGCATGGCCTAAATGAAGCTTCACGACTGGTCGGTCTTGGCATGAACTTGGATAAAACCAAGATCATGTTCAATGAACATGTCATGCCGAGACCGATATATGTCGAAGGATCGTTGCTCGAAGTTGTTCAAGAGTATATCTACCTAGGGCAGGTCATTAAGCTTGGTAGAAACAACTTCGAGCGGGAAATTGATCGGAGAATTCAGTTGGGCTGGGCAGCGTTTAGCAAACTTCGTCGAGTCTTTTCTTCGCCTATACCGCAATGCCTGAAGACGAAAGCATACAACCAGTGCGTCCTACCTGTTATGACTTACGGTGCCGAAACGTGGACATTAACGGTTGGACTAGTCCACAAATTTAAAGTTGCACAGCGGGCTATGGAGCGAGCTATGCTCGGAGTCTCTTTGAAGGATAAAATTCGAAATGAGGTCATCCGACAAAGAACCAAGGTAACCGACATAGCTCGTAGAATTAGCTTGCTGAAGTGGCAATGGGCTGGCCATGCCTGTCGAAGGACCGATAGCCGTTGGAGCAGACGAGTCCTAGAATGGAGACCGCGGCTCGGCAACCGTAAGGTAGGACGCCCGCCCGCCAGGTGGACCGATGACCTGAGTAAGGTCGCTGGAGGGGACTGGATGCGGAAGGCGGAGGACCGGGTGTTGTGGCGTAAATTGGGAGAGGCCTATGTCCAGCAGTGGACTATGATTGGCTGATTGATTGATTTGATTGATTGATTATACAGATAAAAATTATTTACTGTACTTTTGTATACTAATGATTTTGCACTATTGTACTTACTTGAAAATCGAAATCGAAAGTTAAATTAAGTTAACTGTACTTTAGTATGTTCGGTTTTTAGGTAAGGTATCTATGAGTTGTACAATTATCGCGTTTTAAACGTGTGTTATTGGTTATATTTATTATCATTAATGCCGGCTAATTAGTACTTAATCCCACAGGAGCATTATAATTCGATTAGTTGTAAGCCACAGGCAGTATAGAAACTCTATACTTCATTTTCCTTAAAAATAACGCATTTTTATATTAAATCAATTTTATTTCTGACAGGAAATATCTTCAGAATTAGCCTGTGATATTTCTTTTGCTAGACTAAGATACTCAGTTATTCTTTTATTTTTATTAAATGCATCCGAATATTAATCCAGACTTATATGTATTTAAATTCACGAGCTTTTAAGAAAGTAATTGTTGTACTTGCTACAAAACAGTGAAGGGAAATCTTGAGGAAAGTGACGCACCAGTGGATTTTTCAAGGGCGTGTAAAACCATTTGTGAGGCCAACTAGGTTCCCTATGTGACCCTATAGAAGATCTATACTCATACCTAATACCTAATTTATAATTACTATTCTTTGAAGTATGTACACGGCTTCAAACATATTTTTTTGACTGATTGTAAAGCAGAATTACATATAACACATGTTTACTTAAAAGAAGGACTCTTTGTAAGATTAACTATAAAGTTTTGATGCTTGAAGAATAAACAATTTTATTTTTGTTTTACCTAATCTTTCTGAAAAATTTTATATGCTTATCGGTATTACTATTAACTACCAATAAGATACCTAGAAAACCGGTTAAGTGAGCGTCTGACACGCGAAACTAAGGGTCACGTATCAAATTTATGTTCTTGCGAACTGTTAGCTTTCCCTTAATTTTATTTCTCTTTTAAAATAGATCATGATGAAAATTCCAAATTTCTATCTGTCATGGTTCATGATATACAGACAGACAGACGGACAAAGAGCGCAGCCTTAGTAATAGGGTTCCGCTTTCACCTCGTGGGTATCGAACCCAAAATCAACACACCTTAAACCAAGTATACCAATACAGTGGTCATAGACTACGCCGTAACACAAAAAGGTAAGCAATCAATAAAACCATTAAGACACTCCCTATCTTAGCTCTGGAGTTATTGATATTGCATAACTTTCTTTGATAAATGAACTGCATAATGCAAACACTATTAATGTAAACGATTGTGTTCACTATACTTAACTATTACTTGCCGTACTAGGGATTGATGTCTCGTGAATATTTTTCACCGTCTCCTACAATTAGAAATCCGACAAAACTATCCTATTTTTCGTCATTATCAGCCAGCCTTTTCCAACTATTTTGAAGTCGACTTCCATTCTAACCGGTTACAGCTAAGTACCAGTGTTTTAAAAAGAGCTGCACAATATTTGGCCTACCTAGACAGTCTTGACTGTCAGACTTTTCAAGCTTCTAAATTAACGACTGTCGACGGAGACTAACTATCACATTTTGCAAAAATTATATTGATAGGGAAAACCGACCTTAATCCAAGGCAAAATCTCAAACATCAACAATAATTATACCTGTGTCATAGCTACCGATTCCCAAAAAAGTCCTCGTTACGCAATATTTGTAAACCATTACGATGTTAGTTCAAACTCTTGACTTTGAGGGGTTACAGTTAAGGCAACCATTTCAGTTAGATTTGGACAACCGGGCGTATAAGTTCAGTGTAATAAGTGTGTAACACTGGGTATCAAGTGCCATAATGGTTGAAAAGTGATTTGGTCTCTTTAAGAAGAATAGTGTCGTTTTTTTGGTTTTGTGATCGTACTCAAAATTGAAAGTTAAAAAAAAATCGACTCCCCAACTAAGGAATTTAATCCTTCTGTCGTGGAGTGTTTCACGAACATTCCAATCACATGTACAAGACACTCAGACTCAGAACAAGCATTCGTTGATCACACAAAATGCTTGTCCTACGCGAGGAACTTACCCACGACGCGCGTGCATAGTGAGTTTGGCGTGGTGACCTATAATATCATGATCCGTGCAATGATCCTTTGAAATTAACCGTGACGAGTGCTAGCTACGTGTGACGTTATAGATGGTCCTTGTTTGCTTCGTGTGACATGATCAGTTCACAATGGAAATGATAGAGGTAATACTATAGCAAGATCTTGTTCAAACCATATCATTCATTGGTTACATCTGTATACATGAATCTTTGTCTTCGTTACTGTCCTAAACTGATAATTAAAATATGATGACTATTTGTTGAGCCTTCTAATAACACTTCTAGGATTTCTGAGACAAAACAAAATTGTCTCAAATTAACTAAATACTTAGCAATAGCAGGTAATGCTCTGTGTAATATAGTGTTTCCAAAAAATAAAGATTCAAACTAAACCAAAAGCAATGGTCTATGATCCTAAATAACATAATTTACATTACTTTTTTTATAAAACAAAAGACGATCAAACAGAAGAACCCATAGGCCAATTAACTACCAACTTTTTTATACTTTTGCTGGGTACACTTAGGTCAATCAGAGGTTAGGTATACTCACCAACATGTGTTAAAGTTAAACAAAAGTAAATATCGGAAGTCATCAATATATTGGAACGAACCATTTGCGAAATTATTTCATATCGATAACAAAGTGGATGGCGACAGGCTTACGATACGTTTTCCATTAAATAGAAACGTTTAGTATCAATAATTTACCTTGTAAGATCTACTTTGTGGTGTTGAAATATTTAACTGGGCTGTTTATAGACGGAGATGGCAGGATGAGATAGTTTTAGGGGAAATTTGGTTGGGGGCCTCTTGGCAAGCGGCTCTTTTTCAGCTATTAATGTTAATCAAATGGAAAAAATCTTTGGGAGTGCGAAGTAACGTGCCTTATTGAAGTACAACGTCATTTTCATTTCAGCGGTTTTTGCCATTGTCCATACTTAAGAACAAAATTTGTATCGCTAGTTCACAAAATTGAGTTATTTGGATTCAATAGAGTCTACCGGATAGGTCAGCTGTTGAAGTTCTTTAACCATAATTTGAGAAAAACAGCAGCCAAATACTTTGACCAATGGAAACCAACAACTGTTGATACATTGTACTACCAACCACAACCATTCATCTTCTCACTTTCATCAATCAGATCAGTTTTCCATTCCTCTTTTGTTTCCAGACCGGCATGAACCGAGGCTCCCGGGAGGAGCTCCTGGGCAGCTCCCAGGAGGCGCTGCGGAACAGCCACAATGACCTGCGGCAGGTGTACGAGAGGCCTCTCACTAAGGAGGAGAAGACCTTCTTGCTGCATGCTGATAGAGGAGACTATGTTACCGTAAAGAGGTATGTCAAACAAACATCAAATACCGACACAAAAACGCGGATGACTTTTAAAACACGTTGGATCATGGACTTAGTGTTGGATATTTTCCATGAACTGTATTTGACAATCAACATAACAGAGACAAACATAATAGATTACATAACTACAAGACATTAAAACCTATTTTGATACATACTAACAATGACGTAGTATTGCGGTTCAGGTTTAGTCTGTAAGAGTGTGACACTACCCGTAAAAAGAATCAGTCACCATAAATGTTCGTCTCATAGCACCAAATAAAGCGTTCGCAGTGCTTCCGCACACCTTTTGATTAGTGAAAGGAGAAACAAAAGAATCTCTTCAATGTTGCACGTACCTAGAAAGAACCTTATCTGCTTATGATCGCAGTAGTCCACTCCGGCAGCCAGTAAGAGACTAGGATACCTCAGTGATCCCCAGGAGAAAGAAAGGCGAAAAATGACAATATTCCATATCCGCATCGCTGACACGTACCAGCGTCGTGTCGGGTTTATGAGGTCGTAACGCGTCGTCGTTCTCGTATCTTACAAGAGCAGTGCTTTAAGACCACGTATCATAATCTCGTATCATGCAATACTTGAAATTCATCCTTAAGTAGTACGAATTTATCATCGTACTGTGCCTACATGAAAGTGAGATCTCTCTGTATGCTAACGCTGACGAATCACTCAAATGCACGTGACTAACGAAACGAAAGGGAATGTCATTCTGGTGTAATTTGAGTTTTCTGTTCTAATGCAATGTTACTTCGTTTAAGCACTATAGTATTTTAGAATTCGTTTCTTTTTCATCGTAATCCGTTGACTGTTGATATAATTATGTGTTAGGTATCGTAGCATTTTTTCGTAGTTCTTCTTCAAATATATAAAATTCCCGTGTCACGATGTTAGTAACCGTTCTCCTCCGAAACGGTTCGACCGATTTTGACCAAACTTTATATGCGTATTCAGTAGGTCTGAGAATAGTACAACATCTATTTTTCATACCCATAAGTGAAAAGGATTGCTGAAACTAAAAAAAGAAATTGTTTGTTTTTTTTTTTATAATGTAACACTGTGTTACTATTACTACTGATGTAAAACTAGAAAAAAAATATTCGGCATAACAACGTTTGCTGGGTCAACTAGTTTTTTTTTATAAAATCCAATGACAGTTTATTATTTCTTCGGTTAGGGATTCCCTTTTTTTGATACTGAACAGATGTGCTAACTAAATCCATGTTTATGTGTATGTGATTATACGTTGTTAGTTTTAGAGACTATGTTTACGCTTAGCATACTCCAAAACTTTAGTGCCAAAGATGTCATTAAAAATTGGTCCTTAAGATTATTATATTTAAGCTGTTTAAAGCTAAAAAATATACTTCCGAAGAAAAAATATTCGGAACAAACACCAACAAAAACTTGTTCTTTCTTGTACAGAAGCTAAATTATATTGGTATCACGTAACAACAAACAAATTAGTTATTCAAATGTCCTAATGTGATTTAATTAGTTGGCATGTTTCCTATGTCCTTGTCCATGGGATCTCTCTTTAACGATGACCATGGGAACACGACAGTATAGTATATAAGTATAGTGTATAAGTACGCAATACAAATCGATCGCCTTGCCCACCTGGTTTTGGCAAAGATAATAATATGTATGTATGTATGGAGGTACGCGTATTTTCTTACGATGTCAATGACTTTTTTTGGGTTCCTGTGCGGATTTTTGCGGCAAAAGATACTGTTTTTTCTGGATGAAATAATATCGATATATGTGATTTTTTCAGACGGATCTTCTTGCTATTTGATATACCGATTTTTCGTTTTATTGTTTTAAAGAAAACTCGTGACTGCTGCTATTTTTAGAAGCTATCGTTTTTATTATAAATTTATAACCCCCAACGCAATAACGACGGAGTGTTATAAGTTGACGTGTGTGTGTGTATATGTGTCTGTCTGTGGCATCGTAGCTGCGAAACGGGTGATCCGATTTTAATGCGTTTTTTTTTGGTTTGAAAGGTATATCAGTCGAGAGTGTTCTTGGCTATGTTTGGTGGAAATCGGTTCAGGTCTTTAAGGTCATCAGGTCGTTTGTTAGGTGAGATAGAATTGTTACATGCTCAGTTTACTTACAAGCATATGTGGGATCTGATATTTGAAGTACTAATGTCTTCTGGGACCACTGAGCTGGTCTGCTCTTAGGGCTCGAAGGTAGGAGACGTAACCTTGGTCTACCTTTCAGTAAACCCATCGAGTTTGGGCTTATTGAAATTGTCCTGACTAGTTCTCTTCATATTTTTAATTTCGGTCGGGGGCTTTTAAATTTTAAATTTATAATTCTCATAACAATGTTTTTGTTGTCTTGACATAAAATTGACAAAAAAAAAATCTTATAACGTAATTTTGAATCATTTTCTCATATTCGGAATGTATACTTTAACGGACTATTTGATTAACTAACTGTCAGTGACACTTTAAGAATGTAATGCCGAATAACGCTTTATTGCCTCTTTTTGGCCTCACGCCTTTACTGCCCGCATATGAATAAGGACTCATTTATACCGTAAACTTAGTTACAAACTGGGTTTTACTTATCTAAATCTAGTAGCTAAAAGATTTTGTTAAATCAGATTCGTGATTGTCAATTGTCAAAGTTCGACTGCTGATCATGATAAAGGAGTCAGTTTCAAAACTAGTTGCCGATAATTAAGCATGAGTAAACAGTAAAGAAAGTATATTTCTGTAAAAAAAAAACACCTCATGATAATTATTACAACCAAAATTTTACGTGATAAACAAAAAACAGTTTATGATGATATTAACAAATAATACGCCATAATGGTATTTGTCATCGTTTCAAATTATTTAATTCAAATCCGTCTGATACAATTACAACAACTGTGATTGTCTATCCAATAAAACCTTCGAAAATTGCAGAAATCTCACAAGCTGGGAGCTATAGTAAACCCTCAATTATAGCGAAACACTACAAGTGTAGCTTCGGCTAGTAATCCTATTTATTAGACCGACGGCCACCTAAATACAATGTCGATTGATACTTTTCGGTTTTAAGGTCAAAATGTACTTTAGCACGTGTAACTAAGGATTATTTTGAAGCGTCATTTAAGGTTCTTGGTAGACAGGTTTTTAACGTATATGAAATACTAGATGTTATCTACTAGATGCTCGCTGCTAAGACTGGATGTTGGTTATAGCTGCAAAACATCCTAATTTATGACTTCTGATAGAAGTTAACTATTTGATAATCCAAGGTCGAGCCAAAAACATACTACAGAACACTGTCTTCAGACAAACAAAAATCCAAGTCACCTAGGTGTTTATTTTCGATTTGTCTTTATTCAAGTGTCTGGACAATAAAGCCTCATTTTTTTACATAGTTTTAAACCAAAATACACCTAAACTACTAACAATTCATTGACTTCACCAAGTATATTAGAAAACCAACTTTGCTTCTAGATAATAAGGTCCAATTTTCTTTACAGGTTAATAGAACAGTTCACACCTCAGCCTGACATCTTGGACATCAACTGCGTGGACCCTCTGAACAGGTCAGCTTTGATCGCTGCTATTGAGAACGAGAACATAGAGCTGATCAAACTACTCCTCACGTCAGGAATCAAAGTCAAGGTTAGTGCGAAAGGCATTATGTGGAAAAGAGATGCCACTTTATGGAGTGCAGTGCGCTATCCCGCTTCCTCGAATGGCGGGCCCTTTGAATAGACTTTATATGTAACTTGTTAGCAACAGTTTAAATAATATTGTAACTGCTTTTGTTTCTGTACTGACGACCTCCGTGGTCGAGTCGCTAGCTCTGAGGTCCCGGGTTCGATCCCCGGTCGGGTCAATGTAAAAATTCACAGTTCTACATTGTCTCGGGTCTGGGTGTTTGGTACCTTCGTTGTTTCTGAATTCCATAACGCAAGTGCTTTAGCAACTTACTTTGGGTTCAGAACAATGTATGTGATGCTGTCCGCATTTTTTTTTTTTGTATTTACAAGGCCAAACTCCGCTCTTGGATGTAACGCTGTGCCTATCTTGAAGTTCAATGCAAAATGTCTATTCTAAAGATTGCACGCATGACCGAGTCGTTGAGGTCACCACGATGCGTGACGTGTCGTGAGTTTGATCCCTCGTAGCACAAGTGTCAGTGCGATCCACATTATGTTTGTCCCGAATGAGCTGTGACTTTAACTTGACTCCTTCGAGTCTAGGATTATTTTTTTTTTGCAGGAGTCATTGAAATCAATTAGACTGATAGTCTTACCCAATAATTTAATAATGAAAATAAATTATGAACTCACATTTTTGCAAATTTCCAATCCAATCAACTATACCTTACTTCACCATTTCCCACTCAACTAAATCTTTTCAAGTCGAACGTAAAACTAAAGCATTTGTTCTCTATTTCAAATCAAAGTTTAATATTACTTGAAGCTCCAATAAAACGCAAAAATAACTCTCCAAGAACAGAGCCTATTGTAAAAAAATCTATGAAAGAGAGTACAATAAGATCTCAAGGGAAATCATACTTTCAATAGTTTGCATGATCAAATCGATCGTATATTTTCATAAAGGGTTACTTTGCTGTGTGACGTGCAAACTGGAAGTAACGGCCAAGTTTTAGGGTAAAACATTATGCCAGTGTTGAGGTTAAAGGAGGATCTATGTTTATACACGGTGATTTTTTAGTCGTCTTACAAAAGCAGCCCAGTTCATGTATCCGACGTAAAATACCCCTAGGCGCGATTATTATTTTTTTATCATCAACTAAGATAATAGGTACGAAGAAATATGAAACAAGAGAAATCTGAAACATACTCTTAAAAATGATAAAAACGCCGCGTTTTTTTATCATGAACGTGTTCTAGTCATTGGATACATGAACTGGGCTGCTTTTGTAAGACGACAAAAAAATCACGGTGTATATGTAGAGTGACAAAATTGGAAGAATATTTCTCGAATTCAAAGCGACTTTACGTAAATTTATAAAAGTCAGAGCGCAAATTATCGCTGACGCATTTATTAATTGTTGACAAATGCATGCATGTGACGTGAAAGTTTGACCACCACCAATTTAGGGGCTTTGACTATCAGTTGCTCTAGTGGTTAGTAGTCAGGACTATATCGAACAACAAAATAAATTAACATCACTCAATCCGTTTGGATGCTATGATGCCACACGCACAGGCAGACGCACCAGTCAAACTTACAACATACAACAACTTGTACCCCTCTTTTTGCATCGCCGGGGGTTCAAAAATGGTGTGAGGAAGTGTCACAGCAGACTCCCTGTATTCCGCCAGCCGCAAGACTAGTTCTCATAAAATTTTCACACGCTTCTGAAATACTATGTTATCTAAAGAAAATATCGTTATCTTTCCTGCAATAAGTACAGTTGCCTAAAATACATGACTTTTCTATGCATAGGTATATATTTGCAATGAAATAATTTTCTCTGTTCAACAAAATTCTTTCGGACTATTTATATCACAGTGTTTACCTAACATAGATGCAAAAACACAGCTAATTAGTCAAGGCCGCCGATAAAGTCGTTCGCGTGAAAGATAAAATTATGTGTGGACGACCCGGCACCCTAATCCGGTTAACCCGGTCATATCGGCACCCGGGTATAGCGTCACTTGTTAAACTTAAAATATAGTCGGCAACAAATGTCTGAATTTGACTATCCAAAAAATGTTAAATGTCAATAATAATTGATTAATTGTCAATGTCCAAATTAAAACGACATTACAGTTAAAAAAAAAATACCAACTCCGTCAAACCCAGTCTTCATCCAAATTGTCAATATTTTAGCTCGCCTTCACCTATGATGTAGCATTATTTAAGAAGGAACTTTATCACAATAAGTGGCCTAATGTTTATTCTATGATATAAAATAGTATCCGAATAAGTAACTTCACAGGAAACCCGCTGAACACCAATATTCTAAATGTCACTGAATACTTTTGCAATCAAAAATCTGACTTCATAAAATTTTGTGTCTGACTGTATTTTATTAAGGATGTTTGGTAGGGACTGTAAACGTGTGAACAACTTATTTTTAAACGTTTTCTTTTGGTTTTATTGATTAGGTAGAGTGTGATCTCCGATCGTGTTTGTTCGTGGACAAAATCTAATATATAAAATTCCCGTGTCACGATGTTAGTTACCGAACTCCTGCGAAACGATTCGACTGATTCTTATGAAATTTTGTATACATATTGGGTAGGACTGAGAATAGAACAACATCTATTTTTCATACTCCTGAGTGACAAGGGTTGCCCACACTAAAATTATTATTTTTTTATTTTTTGTACGAAATTTTTTGTTTTTATTTTTTTTAATGTAGCATTTAAAAAATCATCCAACTAGATATAATATATCAGGCAAAACGACGTTTGCTGGGTCAGCTAGTATTAATATAAATTTGTATTAGGTAAATGAACTTTAGGATCATATAAATGTTCAGATTTATTTTTATTTATTTAATAAGGCATATGGTCGTCTCGAAATACTCGCTCTTTATTTGTCGTTTCAAGAAACTTAATTCTATCCACTATCTTATTCTGTTCACATCAGTTTAAGCGTTCACATAAGAAAAATACCTACATCGCAAGAAATACTTTAAATACAAAAAACTACACTGTATTATTATGTCAAAATTGAATGATCCAAATTTAAAATTAGTTTTCACTACTTTCATCTCAGCATAACACTTCATATAATAATAAATCAGGTTATAAAACATTAATAAAACCCGGGTCAAAGTAACATTAATGGTTTTTTACTTTTTATAACCCATAATCGTAAAATACGCAAGGATTTGACCCATTATGCAAACATAAATTTTGTCATGTTATTGGAAAACAATTGTATGTTGGACATACCACAGTAAACGATTAAATATCACCTCTAAGCGACATACGATCTCTGGGCCCTAATTCTGCTATTTACAACGGCCGATGAATTAATGAAATTTGACTTAAAATGTCAATTTTTTCAACACAATAATTGGAATTTCTTTGCGGGATGCTATACTCAAGGTCAATACAATTAACTTCCAATTATTGAATTGGTAAAATGCTTAAGAGAATAGGAGATGAGGAGCTCGTGGCTATGCTATAACCGCATAAGTGATTCGATCACAGGTTATGCTATGCTTGATGCGGTTGGTCCGTAGATGGGTGACCATCTTTGTCATAACGAGTTCCTCCGTGTTTCGGAAGGCACGTTAAATTGTGGGTCCCGGCTGTTATTCCTAAATCTTTGACAGTCGTTACAGGTAGTCAGAAGCTTGAAAAAGTGTGACAGCCGGTCTAACCAAGGGGTATCGAGTTGCCCAGGTAACTGGGTTGAGGAGGTCAGATAGGCAGTCGCTCCTTGTAAAACACTGGTACTTAGCTGAAACCGGTTGGACTGGTAGCCGACCCCAACATAGTTGGGAAAAGGCTAGGCCGATGATGAAATGCTTAAGAGACTAGAAGAAATAATTTCAAATTTTATCCAATTGCCATTCATTCATCGGCCATTGTAAAATAGCAAAATCGGGGCCCTGTAAAGGAGAATGTAGAGCTATCATATATACTATGGTAGAACCATACTAAAGAATGTTTTGATTTAAATATATATAAAGTTTATAATATACTTTTAAGATTTAAGAAAACGTCGTAAGATTTTGTACCCGATGATATAATAAAACAATATTCCTAGTAATAGTTTAGAAGAAACAGCAACAAAATTCAAAATTTACCAAATTGTTATCTTGTAACAGCAATTCGTTTAGTTTTCGTGTAGACATTTTAACGGCATAAAACCTCGGGTTATTGCTCAACATTCATCATTCAACGTCATATGAAAACAGATGCGGAAATATATGTAAACATTACGGTTTCAGAGCAAATCTTTTAAGAAAAATGTTTTACGTATCCGAATAGTTTCGATTTTGATGTGATAAATGTGTGTTGGAGTGGGGAATGTTAAGTGGGTAGCACGGTAAAGAGCGGTTGTATTTGCAGCATTCTTGGTTTTCTCAAAGTCGGCAGCATGAGCAGAATAAGGAAGACGATAGGTTATAAAAAGTAAAAAAAGACTGCCGTTAGACAGTTAAAATAACACGTATTTCTGCTTCTATTTGAACATTCAGAATTGATAAAGATAAACTACTCTACAGTTTAAACTTTGCATGCGGGCTAACATGCTGGTTGAAATTATATCGCGAGCAAAATGTACTTTTGAAGAATTCTCGGGTCCTGTTAATATGTTAAAATAACTCTAAAGGTACAAGACACACGGACTTATTTGAAATATAGTTCGTAACATTGAAATAATAAAAAAGTTATGGCAGTATCAAATTTAACAAGTATAAATAATATCGCGAGCAAAACGTATTTACGGAGAGTAGTCAGGTCATGGTAAAATGCTAAAAACGCTCTTCGTCTTAACTAAATAAGGATTAATTTAAAATATCCCTATAACACACGGTATAGAACGGTGTCTCTCTTCATCAGATGCAGTAACATTACTTTTGGACTAAGCGGTAAGCCTTCAAATAAAAAGTTTTAATCTCTGTTAATTTATTTTTCAACTAGCTGATGCCCGCGACTTCGTCCCCGTGGCTAGTAGATATAAGTTATGATTTATACCTGCCCTGTTTTTTTTTCACATTTTCCATTGTATCTTCGCTCCTATTAGTCGCAGCGTGATGGTTTATAGCCTAAAGCTTTCCTCGATGAATGGTCTATTCAACACAAAAATATTTTTTTCAATTTGGACCAGTAGTTCCTGAGATTAGCGCGTTCAAACAAACAAACTCTTCAGCTTTATATATTAGTATAGATAATCCACACCCTTCATTGTTTGACTTATGGTTTTTAATACTATCTCCTCTATAAAATCATTAAGTATAAACTGTATTTCTATCGATACTCGATTAAATTAACGCACATCACTAGTTGTGACGCGACCCCTTAAGTACATTGTTTTACTATCAATCATATGGTGGAAGGTTTTCAATATACTTACGTTCGATAAATACATATATATATATGTATAAAATATGAATAGTTGACGTGTTATGCCGACTATAGCTTTTGAAGACAATTATTATTTACATAAATAGTCATATCTATATATCTATACTAATATATAAAGCTGAAGAGTTTGTTTGTTTGTTTGAACGTGCTAATCTCAGGAACTACTGGTCCAAATTGAAAAAATCTTTTTGAGTTGAATAGACCATTCATTGAGGAAGGTTTTAGGCTATAAACCATTACGCTGCAACTAATAGGAGCAAAGAAACAATGGAAAATGTGAAAAAAAACAGGGCAGGTATAAATCATAACTTATATCTTCTACCCACGGGGACGAAGTCGCGGGCAACAGCTAGTATACAATAAAATTACTTCACGTTTATAAATGTTCCTAAAAATTTAAGTAGAGATTATAAATGTTAATTACAAATAAGAGTCAGTCCGTGTGTTACTTTTAGGAGTATAATCGGGACAAATGTTAGGCGTACTAGTGACCCAGAGGATTGGGTGTAAATATTGTCTACAAAACCCCACCGAATTATAATCTCACTTAACCTTGATTTGCATTTTCAAATTTGCTTTAATAATAATTGTAATTGGATAGTCATCATGGTTCATGAGATACGACAGACACCCTTTAGGCTTGCAGTGAAAACTGACTTCGATCAAAATAGAATTACCTACTTGCGGGCGGAATTTTCAAAATCAAAGCCTGTCATTGCAAACATTCCAAGTATTAAAATTATTCCAAAACGATCACTATTAAAGCATAATCTAAACTCACGCTAAAACATGTTTTAACTAGGTACCGAAAATTATACAAATGAGGCACAAATTATCAACGAATCAGTATTGCCAACCGAATATTCTGAAATGGATCCGATTCCTGTAACTAAGTTGCGTGTAGTCGTGTTTGACAGAATATTCCAAACAAATATCAACAGAAAAAGCAGATGATCAAAAATATAAGAAGTACCTACTGCTCTTCTGGTAAAGACATATCTCGAAAACAAATCGACTCATTTTGATGAAACGAGTCCTGCAAGTCGTGTCGTGTCGTATAAGCATATAAATAAAATGTTCAGATTCCGTTTTTTTTATTCTATTTGGGAAAATAAACGATTACACAATTCATGTTATGGGCTTAACACTAAAAAATAATATATATATGTATAACCAACCCATTTTCCACAGAGCACTTTTTAAATTATACGAGACAATACAATCATCTTTTTTTAATTTATGGATACTGACACACATATTATTTATCTAGAATACATATAAAAATGAATAGAATTTTATGTAACATGTGGAATGATATATAATTTACTTAAAGTCTAAGTGTTTTAACTTAAAAAGTAGATTACGAAAAAAAACGAATTCATAAGAAATACCTCACGTATTCCACAATTAGGTACCATTGTGGCTACATTTCATTCTCCTGTGACCCATTTTACTTATTTTACTGATCTTTGATGGCAATACAGCGATATTCAGAGTATCCTAAATATATTTTATTAGTCGATAAAGCAATGGAAATTAGGTTACGGAGTATGTGCGTTCTTTTGTTTATCATACGAGAGTTTTGTATGTTGATAGTTTGTCCTTGTGTTATAGAGCTGATTGCTTATAGATTATATTCTTACCTGCTCTGTCGAAAGGGAGTATTGCGTTTGTAGAAGAGAGATGCCACTCTATCTCGTGTAATGAGCTGTCCCGCTTCCACCAGTCTTATTCTTTTAAGCGGAGACGGGGCTGCAGGATTTTGTTTTGCGCTCAGCGCCATCTAGTTTCAAACTAAGCAAAGCTTGTATTATTAGTACAAGACAACTGTTAAATATTTTTATATATTTTTAAATACATATATGTATTTAAGATAAATTACTCCTAGACACAGACCAAATGATCGTGTTTCTCACTCAAACCTTTGTCCCAGTTGGGAGTCGAACGACCAATAGATCAGAAATGGTTATTTTGCGATCTATAGAGCTTTAATTTTTATGAGGTCTATATTTTGTATAGTATTTCCATGTGTAGGTTAATTTTATTAAATCACTCATTACAAGTACATCATACCATAGTCGTAAATAAGTGTTTATTTAAATCCATAAAACTATTTTTAAATGGCTTACAGTGTGGTCATTTTTATGAGTTTTTTAAACTACAACCGTGACTTCAAACCTACAAATATCTCGAAGCTTCGAGCAACGTCAAAATAAATGTAATAAACCCTCTTTAAATCCTCTCTCACTCACTTTTATGGTACCCTTCCTCCATACAACCTCTCCTTCAAACGTTAATTTTATAATTTATTTATTTATTTATTTATTTATTTATTTAATAATCACACTAATCTACCATTACAGGTTACTTAACCTAATGCGGTAGCTAGGACTAAACAAAGGAAAATTATCTATACAATGAAAGTTAAAACGTTTTGTATTATGTATGTTATACTAATAGTTGTGAAACCGAGACACAACACGGCGAAAAGCGGAGTCTCTTCCCGACGCTCGCTATTAGAACAATTATAAGAACCAAAAGTTATATTATTATATTTTTTTTAAACCAAAAGTTACAACCGACATAAAATAGAAACTATTGATGAAATTGATATGGGAATAAACGATAGCTATTTCACGTTAAATGAAAAAAATAATCAGAAAAATTGGATCATTCAGTCTAATCAGTAATTTTTGAGGCAACAAACGCAAAAACGCTTCTTTTTGAAGTTGGTTAAAAGAAGAAGAATGAACAGGGCCCCGATTCTTCTATTTACAACGTCCGATGAATGAATAGCAGTTGGATTAAATTTGAAACTATTCCTAATCACTTAAGCATTTTGCCAATAAAATAATTGGAAGTCAATTGTATTGACCTTGAGTATACCGTCTGATTTTCCAATTATTGTGTAGAAAAATGCTTAAGAGAATAGGAAAATTTCATTCATTCATCGGCCATTGCAAATAGCAATATTGGGGCCCAGACTTTCAAAGTAGAATTTTATTAGAACAGTGAGTGAAATAGCGACGGAAGCTAACAAAATAATGGATTAGTTCCTCTAAACATCTTTAGGAGATACTACATTAAACTAAGTCGAAATTGAAAATAATATGAAACAAGCGTAGGCAAGTCTTATTATCTTTAGCTATTATGGTATCAGGTAATACTGTAAAATTTGTTAAATAATTGAGTAATTATAAACATAAGATTGAGTAACCTGATAAGATAATTTTCTGTTGAGCTTTTCGGAGTCACTATGGAGAATCAAATATTTGTTCTTTTGAATACAACTCCCGCACTAAAGAATGTAATCTTTATGTAGCGAGAAATTAAAAAAAAAACATTCAAGTCACACTCAGACTTAGGACAAACACACAGGTCACACAATTGCTTCTGCACGCGGGGATCGAACCCGCGACACTTCGCGTACGCTTGAAGACTCATCCCACTCGACTAGTCTCATATTACTGATAGATTTAAACGATGGGTTAATTACGTGGTGTTAATTAGCCAAACCGGACAGAATGAAGGTATCTAAGGGAGGCCTTTGCCTTGCAGTGTGACAGTAACGGCTAAACAAAAAAAAATTGCCAAAAATCATCAATACTGAGTAGAGTAACCAAATACATTTGAGTGTTCCAAATTCCCCTCATGTATTTCGGAAACCAGCGACTTCAATCAGCAAACTATTCAGCTCGTTATTCAAAACCATCTGAACAATACTATAGAGATTGCAGCTGAAATACAACCTCCATTTACTAAATTGTTTTCCCGTCCGATATTCTGTAAACAAGTCATCAATTTTTACATTTAAATTTTAGTAATATTTCTGTTTATTGACTGGCCTGTTGGTGTAGTGGTTAGTGACCCTGACTGCTATGCTGAAAATCGTCGGTTTGATTCCCACCCAAGACAAAATATGGTGTGATAAGCACAATTTTTTGTTCTGTGTCTGGGGGTAATTTTTCTATATTATGTATGTATTTAGAAATATTTAAATATGTTTATCAGTTGTCTAGGACTCAAAATACAAGGTTTGCTTAGTTTGAGACTAGACGGCGCTGTGTGAAAGTTATGCAAAATTATTACAATCTATTATTTTTATCCAGGATGCTCTCCTCCATGCTATCAAAGAAGAGTATGTGGAAGCTGTTGAGTTACTTCTGCAGTGGGAGGAAGACAACCATGTGCCAGGGGAGCCCTACGTAAGTGCTATCTCACCATGTAACTTGCCTTTGTAGTTCGTTTGTTACTAGTACTACTGTTTCTCCACCCTTTTTGATAGAGAAGTAGGGTAAATATACTGACTGTCATTTTCCCTAGAATCTTTGAGCTTAAGTGTTTCGTCATGGTCGTTGGTCTTTATTGTTGATCATGGCTTGCAAGATCTGACATCAATATGATAACTATCATCACATCATAAAACACAAGAACCCCTCGTTTATCTAAGAGCGTTGACAATAATTTATTACCATGTAAAATATTGGTGGCGTTCTCAATATTCATGATTGATATTGTCATCTCCCCGATTAAAGGTACTGACAGCAACAAAAGGAACACAATTTGCCATCACATTAACATACGACAAGACTGTTTTTATAGATACAGAGTTAAAAGTTTATGATAAAAGTTTTTTTTCCAAATACCAAAAATCATTCGGAATTTAATCTATTTACAATGTATTCTCGTGATGTTAATCTGATTGTATCTTAATTTTTGTTACTGACCGTACAAAACTAGCTTGACCTCCAGACTATCAAAGAACTAATTTAACAAAGAATAATCTACTGACTTAATTAACTATTTATTACTAGGTACATAATTATAGTGTAGCAAAAGAGCTAATTAGTATAGTGGCTATCTGCCCCAGTTTTGTTAGCAGCAAAGAAACGGAGACCTGAAAATGATGAAATATTCACGCGTGAAATACTTTCGTCAAACACACCTTAGATTAGGACTCGCTATCCCAAAAAGGTGTGGGCGAAAAATGGTTTAGTGTTTGTAATTCAAGATTATTTGTATACAAAGTACCATATTTATGCTGACCTGTTGCAATTTATTTTGGTTAGTTTAGCAATAAGGGTCAGAGTTATACAGTAAATCCAAGATTGATTGTTTAAGGTGATATTGTCAAGGTAGCACAAATTGTTGTCAAAAGATGGCACTGTTAGGTGACGTTTTTTGAATGGCAGTGCTAAGATTTTCTGTCGCTCAACAAGGTAGGGGAGCAATGTTTGGAAAATTAATGAAATTATTTATTCTGTAAATAGGATAGACGTCATTTTTTAAGCAAGCTAGAGTCGACATTTCCTAACTGGCTACCCTGAGAAGAAACGTCGAAACAAACTCGTTGTGAGCAGCAACCATTGTGTATGTTATATGCCGATTAATAAATAGTCCAGTGTTCAAATTAGTCCCCTCTCCAGGACAAACTCGTTCAATAATAATTTTATTTTCCCTACATCCTTCATGGCCAGAGTTGGGAGTCTGTCGACCCATCCTCGGCGACGTTCACTCCAGACATCACGCCGCTCATCCTGGCCGCCCACAGGAACCACTACGAGATCCTCAAGATCCTTCTAGACAGAGGAGCCACGCTGCCAGTGCCCCACGACGTCAAGTAGGTACAGACTCTCCATTCATCAGTATTGATACTAACGCTTTTTGCGAAACATTGGCAAATCGAGCAAATCTATAAGTGATTCAGAATTACCTACATTTACTACTCTACATTAAAACTAAGCATTAATAACTCTCTCACTCTCACTTACGCTCAGTTTCAAGAAAAATATATGGAGATATTCAATAGTAAAAGTCAAAAGATGTTCAATGTTCAATGATTATAAGAGCACAGTCCTTTATCCAGTTGATGATATTGTGTGGTTTAAAGCTATTGCCGTTCAGAAATCCAAGAAATATCAATAATAATATAATTCACTATCCTACATTTACGTATCTCCGATTACATGTTTGTGAGCAAAATACACAAAAATACAGTTCAATACGTGGACAGACCTGACGACAAAGGATTCTTACTTCACATCCACACGACACACATAATACCTCTCTATTCACTCAATCTTTCTCCCTCAGATGCGGTTGTGATGAGTGCGTCAAGTCTTCGAACGAGGATTCTCTCCGTCACTCGCAAGCGCGCATCAACGCCTACCGGGCACTGTCATCACCATCCCTCATCGCTCTATCCTCTGCTGATCCACTCCTGACAGCTTTCCAACTGTCCTGGGAACTTGGCAGGCTGAGCAGAATGGAGACTGAGTTCAGAGTTGAATATAAGGTAAACAGCATACTATTACTGCAATTTTAACAAGTGTAATATATAAATTACGTGGGAAGATGTAGCAGGGTGAAAGAATGGATAGATTTAAGTAGTTTTTTTTATTCGTTACGGACAGGAAATGAAAATAAATTGTAATCAATTGTTATGTGTAAGAGAATAAAAGTAAATCGTGAACTACTTATGAGGGTATTCTAACACTTAAACCGAACTAATAATGACAACATCGAAAGATCGATCGAAAGAGCTTGTGAATTCCGAAGGCTTTAAAATTTTTTTTTCCAAAAAATATGGAAAATAAATTAATTAAAAATAGAGCAGAAAGATTCGAAGCATTTCATAATTTTATCGATATCGATCACTCCGATCTACTAACCAGCGCCTTTTTCAAACCACTATAGGCCTTACGCCAACAATGCCAAGAGTTTGCCACCTCCCTACTGGACCACACGAGGACTTCCAAGGAGTTGGAGATCATGCTGAACTACAACCCCTGGGACGTCGACTGCTGGGAGCCGGGAGAGAGACAAACCCTTGGCAGGCTGAAGCTTGCCATCAAATATAAGCAGAAGATGGTAAGAAGCTAGACTACTTTAGCTACCTTGCCTTTTTGTCAGGCAAGATATGTTTACTCATGAGTATTTAAGTCCAAAATCAGAACCAAAAACCAATTATAGAAATAATTCAACTGGGAACTTATAGAAGGTCAGTATACATATAATGGCCAGCACACATACTCTCTGACCTTTACTGATTCCTAAGTGCTTTTGCCGCGGGAACGGAAACGGCGTAACTGATTTCCCAACAACATTATTGGCCGGTAGAAAATGTTTTATTATAGGGTAGGATTTTTTTATCTGCGCTTGTACCCGTTGGGTATAGGTCACAAGGTAAAATCACCGCGCCACGTGTTGCGGGCTTGATCGTGCGTGGCACAACAATTAGGATCTATGTATGGAGGTTCTGAGTCTGGATGGCTTGTGTATGTGATTTGAATGATTGTAAAAACCGAGGGATCCCTCAAACCTGATTAAAAAGACTTTCTCCGCGCTAAAAAAGGTGGAGAGATACTCTTACCGGCTAAACCAGAGAAATGCTTAACCGTTCCAGTTTTACCTGAAACCACGCGAATTCCTGATAGAAAACCTAACTGCCAGACAACTATAGACGACTTTCCAAAAATTCACAGTTGTTATATTCTTAAAATTAAGACGTACAGAAAAATGTATTGAATATCAACAAAAATATAAATAGATCCCTCTCCAAACATCTATATTTTATAGGTTTCGCTAAAACCTGGTTAACATTATTTTAAAGCTATTGGAACGTGACTTTTGGTAATGTTCTCGAGTTAAGACGATTGGATGTAGAACTAATCAACAAGTGGAACGGTTTGGTGTATTATAGGAGAGTAGAAATAGCAAATGCATTCACTTCAAAGATTTCTGAAACTCAAGAAATCCAAAAATGCCTATTGGTGATATGGCCTAGTAAGACACCTTGTCAAGCCTCTTTTTGTCAAATAAGTAATAAATATTCCCTCCTACTACTTATAAACGGGAGAAATGGAAAAATCTCTTTATTTTATATTGTTATACAAATAGCAGAAACTTTCATAAATTATTTTCATAAAAAGAAAAAAAAATGGTCAAAGAAGTTTGATAACTTACTAAAATTAATTTTTTTTTAATAAATAATAATAAATAAAAATAAATCTGATGCTTATTTATTATAACGGCATGAGAAATACATATTCACACCTGTCGTGCTATTACTTACGGTGTTTAAGATGATGGACAGGTGGTGTTGAGTAAAATTTCAATTTTCCCTTTTTTGGATACAGAATCCTAGTAACGGAACCCGTCACTAAGGCTGCACTGTCAGTCTGTAACTTTACATATTTTAGCACATCTGATGAACCGCAAAATTGCACCTATAAGAGATTGCATCAATTAACTTTTAACATCTCTTTCGCATTTTATTTCCCAGTACTCAAAGAGATGTTGTTTTGACATACTTTTCACTCACGCGTCGCATAACTCACTTCAAACTAAAATATCCCTGAAACGGAACTCTTTCATCATTGGAATAACATCTCTATATTTAGGTTGGTCGTCACTTTGCGATTCCGGGAATTTTTCGGCAAATTACTATTTTGTTTTCACGCTTTAACCTAGGAACTTATTCTGCCACAGTAATTTTCTCTTGCAATCAGACTTGATTGAAAATATTCGTAGCATGTTTTGTCATTCCATGTTCAATAGAGAAAACTAAATTGTCATCGGATGTTTTCGTATCTTTACTGATTTTATGAACAGGTACATCGTTTGTGAATTTGAGACGGTGTATGTATGTACACGAAAAGCTAATCAAATTTTAAAAATTCATTTGAAAAAAATATTTTTTTTTTGTTCTTCTCCCGCACTAAGGAATTTCAGCTTTCTATGACGGTTCCACAAAGACACCTAGACTCAGAAGAAGCATTCGACCACACAGAATGCTCATTCAAACCGTTGATCAAAACTAGCTCATCGCCCACTGTGGGTATTCGTGGTGATCTATACCACGCCACCCGGCTATTCGTCCAGTCTAAATGTCTTATGGTTTTCATATAAATAGAAAACATTGTCCCAGTCTGCTGTTAAACATCGTTGATAATTCTTACTAGACAACGGGTCAAGTAAACTAAATAAAAGTGTATACACTTTTTTTAACCTGTCGTAAAAACTTTGATTTAAAATCCGACTTGCTCGTTTCCCAATACAGCAATTTACAATGAGATCACTCAATCTCGAACTGTTTAGACTATATCTCAAATGTTAGGATAAAAGAAAATTTAAACGTACTATTAATAGGTTTGTTTGTTTATTCTTTTAATGATTGTGTTTGTGTTTCGTTGTTTTATGGGTTTAGAGAACGAATAGAGATCTTTCTAGATATTCAGATTGCTGCAACATCGGTCTATGAGAGTAAGAGACCTGTGTTTGGTTACACACTTGTGCACTATATTTACCCTGCGCAGTTGGCTGGTATCTTGTGACATTGGCCACAGTGGCTGACAAAGGTCATTAATTTAGCAATTATTATTAGCTTTAAGTTTAAGTTTTTTTTGGTCCAGGTTTTCCGCAATTTTTCGTTAATTTTCCGAAACCATTTGAGGTTCAATTACTAAAAATGACATTCAGGCACTGAGCCGCTTGTTGTTGTATATGAATCTGTACAAATAATACTGGATAGAGCGAAACATGCTAAACCATACTTGATTTTTAAACAAGATTCTATATTTTAAATAATTGTTCATATTTAATAATCAGATTTTTGCTACATGTCTTAAAAAAATTAATGCGTTTATTTTCTCGTATATGTGACTCAGGTAGTTTGGATTCAGTTAAAGATATATAATAAGATTTTGTTTGCAGTTTGTGGCCCATCCAAATGTACAGCAGTTACTGGGAGCGATATGGTATGAAGGTCTGCCGGGGTTCAAGAGAAAAAACATCGTTGGACAATGCATACAGGTATACCTACATGTGACGCTTAAAATATTTCTTCTTTAACGAAAAATAGAATAACAAATAGTATTTGTACAAAAAATGACAGACAATGCGGAAGGCAGTATTTAAAAACTGATTTTCGTGATAGAATATTGAATTTCTCGCAAAAAATGGTTATTTAATGAAATTTTAATGAACCAATAAGATTTGGAAGAATTCTGTCACCGTTTAAAAATATTTTTATCGTCAATCCTCCTTATAACTTTTAGAAAAATCTTTTATGTTGTTATAGGTGGCGAAATTAGGCGTAATGTTCCCAGTTTACTGCACAATTTACATGCTTGCCCCGAACTCCGAATACGGCAGGTTTATGAAGAAACCATTCGTCAAATTCATCTGCCACAGTTCCTCATACATGCTGTTTCTTAGTAAGTATACATTATATTGGTAACCTCTATCATAAATCGCAGGAGTGGGTCAACTAAACTCGATAATATTTGAAAACCGTTTTAATGCAAACGACTTTTACACCAAGAAATATAGCAGTGATGAATCATTCAAGTCGCATGTATAAGAAAGACCACACAAATACTTCCTTATATCTAACCGCTAACACTGGTCATGTGGAACTAACAAGTTAAGAGTTTGTAAATACCAATAAAAGTAAGGCGTTTGAAGTGTTTACTCTTGAATGTGCCAATGCGATGTAACTTCGACTAGATTATGGCACGAACGAATTCGGAAAGAAGGGACCATGTTACTTAATCATTTAATTCTTTATTATTGAAACAAGTAATTAAAACCTAGAGTCGGACACCCAAGATGTCACTTAAATACAGTTACTTTGTTAATTGGCAGTAATGGAGTCAATGACACATCTCATTACATAGAAAATATAAGCAAAGAATTCTACCACAAACTTCTAACATCGAATAAAATTTTAAAGTTCTTAAAAAGGATAAATGAATCATTGGGTATTCGCGAAATATAAAGTGCCGAGCATACGCTCGCGTGAATTTAAATGGCAGCTGAGTAATAAAATTATTTATATTTCGACTATTGAAAATAGTGTCTGTAAAGACTTTACAATTGATTAGTCCTAGTTCGCAGCACTACGCATTGGGATTACTCATAGATCTCGATCGTATATATCTACGTCTATGTCTAGATATCCATCTATCTAATCTAATCACAACTAAAAAATCGCTTCACTTTTGGCATCTAAACGGGGTACGGTTAAGCTGCACAGAAATACTGATTCTGAAAAACATAGTTTTTTATAGAAGCGACATTTAATCTGAGATATATAGGGGATTTTAAAGATCTAAATAAGTCGATCGATTACGTATTTTTTCCTACAATTTTGTAGACTATGGGTTGAAATAGCATGTGACGTCACTAACCAGTGTCCTTTCTAATAACAAATAACTTATCTTGCCACAATTCTAAACGGTTCACCACCTTTTAAAATCATCAGCACTTCTTAAACCTCCATGATTATTTTAATTAATACGGGAGTCTTTTAAAAAATACTCTCTTTTATTATGTCAATTAATCCTTGTGTCGCAAGGGATTTCACGAAATTTCAAGTTAATGAAACACCCAGACACATTCGTGGATCACACAGATGCATGTCCTACGTGATGAGATAGAGATCGAATGATGGATCTAACAAGCCTGTTTCACGTTGCGGCCCCTGGGTTGGCTTGGGGACCTTATACCACTTGACTGAAACATCGGTTTTCAAATCAATATGATTGTTTTTTTTATTGTCATAAACCCCGTTATGATATTCCACAAGCTGCGGTATTATGCCAACGTGTTATATCCAATATTCAAATAAAGTGGTATTATTAGAATATGAAACAATATCAAGTAAATAAATATGATGAAAATTGAAACTTGACACGGGTTTTGACAGACGTGTAGGAAACCCCGTTTACTTGTCAATGAACGAAATCCGTTATTTAAATAATAATACATAGTAAGTTGTATTTGTGCACATAAAAACAAATATACAACGATACAACACTACAGATAAAACAACACAGCAACCGTTTGAACATAATAAGTACGTATGTTTATATGTTAGTTAAAATACAAGTCATTTTAACTTTACTTATATTTGTGTTTGCTCGTGGCTAAGCTATAACCGCAGAAGTGAAACGATCACAGGTTAAGCTATGCTTGACGCGGTTGGTCCGTAGATGGGTGACCATCTTTGTCATAACGAGTTCCTCCGTGTTTCGGAAGGCACGTTAAATTGTGGGTTCCGTCTGTTATTCTTACATCTTTGACAGTCGTTACAGGTAGTCAGAAGCTTGAAAAGTCTGACAACCAGTCTAACCAAGGGGTATCGTGTCGCCTAGGTAACTGGGTTGAGGAGGTCAGATAGGCAGTCGCTCCTTGTAAAACACTGGTACTTAGCTGAAACCGGTTAGACTGGTAGCCGACCCCAACACAGTTGGGAAAAGGCTAGGCCAATGATTATATTTGTGTTGCCAACTAAGCCTAAGTTAGCTGCCTATTAAGAAAAAAATTGCAACAGCTAGCAATTTCTTTTCTGTATCCCGCTTGCAATAGAGGGAATTTTAATATATTTTCATGCTCCCCCTTTTACTATTTCTGATTAATTTCGTTGCGGGTTCAAAGACAGTTAATCGTTTTCTCTGGGTCACACCGAGCTTAAATGAGTCGTAAATTTTCTTTGGTTTCATAACAGATGCTGGCATATAGGAGTTGCAATGACGGGCATACTATGGGCCCGTACCAAAAAAAAAAAGAGCATTGAAAAAAAAATATTTCCTATTAGACACCCATATAATTAGATGTTGCCAGCTACTCCGACCGCTACGAATCGAATATAAACTGTCTTATGTGTAAATCTATCTGTGTACAAAATTCGGTCCAAACCCGTCCAGTGATTTTTGCGTGAAAGAGTAACAAACACCCATTTATCCAAACAAACTTGTACGTTTGTAATAGTAGGATTCTCGAAGAGATATCATTACCGTATACTCAAAATATTTCTAAAACATTTTTTCCTCCAACATGTTTGATATTCAAAATAACATGTTACCTCCTACGCTGACAATTACATTCGTTTTAGTATATTTATATCTCCACTTTGCTCGATAAAACATACCTGTCCAGACATGTATTGTTTTAAGTGTACAGTCAAATTTGTGGTTTTTTTGCGACATGTCGCGATCCAAGAATCCTTGCTTTGAGTCAGGGTGTCTGTATTTAAGACTTGAATGTCAATGAAATCCCCCGCGATAGAAAGATTAAATTTCTTTGTTTTTTTACCATTTATATTTAATACAAGAAAAACTGTTTAGGTAAAGTTTCGTTATCTTATAAAACCGCATTTGCGCATTCAAATATATACTTTCCCCAAATAGCACGGGCACTATAGTATAGTCTACTCTGATATAAACTGTTCCGAATGGTAAACTGGTAATTAGTTTGTAATGGTAAGTTTTTGTATGTATTTTCCCCTGAAAAAATATTAAAATGCGAGTTTTTTCATTGTTTCAATAATTCTATGACACTGTAGAATCGGAAAGTAAAAATTGTGCCTAACCTTTTTTGGTCAATCAACGTTGAATCAACGCCTTTCAAAAGAAGCATCTACTTCTAACGGTGACTGTCCAACTAGTGAATGCTATTAGCCTGTTATAGTCCTCCTTATCAAAAGCTCGACGGCTGTTCCGTCGAGCTCTATCCTAGCTATCCCATCCTCTCCGTGGTGTTTCTTAATCATGACTTTTTTTGCTACCAACTTTTATTTTTCTAACAAGTGTAGGTAAATACGTATACCGGGCAAAAACAAAAGGAGGATACGATTTATGTTGACATGAAGCTTTACTTATCTTTCTGATCTTGTGAAGGTCCAACGTGAGACACATGGACATTAACACACAGATCTTTCTTTAGTTTTTCCTGTTGTAACGCGGAAAAGATTACAATCAAGTAATCAAGTAATCAATAATTCTGATATAAATCAAGGAAATCATGCGGTTTTCACGTAATGTTAAGTCATGCAACACAAAAAGGCAAATAGTTCAAAAGTTTGGGACATTGAAGGGAAATAGATTCGCTTACCCAAAATAAAAAGCTTCAAAAAATGGCCTTACAATGGCATAAAAAAAATGTGTTTTGCTCACGACTTTTAGAAATTCAATTATAATATATTTAGTGGGTTCTTAGGTTTACGAATGTTAGACATTGAAATGAAACTTCTTTTACGGATCCGTAAAAGTAGTTAGTAGTAGACCTATAAACAACGTTCACAAAAAGTTCTGCAAACATAACTCAAAATTAAATTACCCTGCATAAAGTAAAACGTACACATAACTTATTTTTATGTATTTCGTGTGTTTGACGTGAACTACAGATCTATAACGATAAAATAAATTGAGTCCCCAAAATCAACTACAGGCGAAAAAATCACCTAGCTCACGGCGTGATGGCGATTTCAGATTCCAACATTTGAAACACAGGTTTCTTCAGGGCGTTTTCCTTGACTATTTATCCGTGGTGTCTTAAAACAATTAAAAACTTTAAACAGTGACATTTTGATTATTATTAGGTATTTTATTTATTTATTAAAAAGGTACATGATAAAAAAATAATCTGGTGCAATGTCCAACAAAACTATCGACATAGTTTGTCTGTTGGATCTTGTTAAACATTTCTTACACATAGATATCTAGGTATGTAAATACATGAGTATAGTATAGGTATAGTATATAACATTAATGTGTTAGATAGATATTTTTTATTTTTTTCCTAAACTTATTCTTTTTCATTTTCTTCTCTGATATCGCCTGGTAAATTGTTCAATGTACATATATGGAACACGCTTTTTTAGATTGAACCTGCTTCTCGTGCTCAAGGCTACTACAACATTTATAAATTAATTCAATCATTCAATAAATTATTCTTCCCTTTTCAAATCATCACCACCACTCGTTTTTATTAGTACTAGCTTTTCGACCGGCTTCGCCCGCGTCGAGGTTGGTTATATCGCGTTTCCAAGAGAACTCTTCAAAAGTCCGGGATAAAAACTATCATATGTTCTATCTCAAGGTCAACTCTATCTCTGTACCAAATTTTATCATTAAAATCAGTCCAGTGGTTTAGACATGAAAGCGTAACAGACAGAGTTACTTTCGTATTTATTATTAGTAGGGATTTCTAACCCCCTTATTTCGTTTCAGCTCTTCTATCATTAGCATCTCAGAGAGCAGACTACTTAGTTTTGGAGTGGTCTGGTATCACTTGGCTGCAAGAGCTGGTGGACCATTGGAAGGAGAGGGAGCGAGGGTCCCTACCCAGCATCATAGAATTCAGCGTCATCATCTACATAGCAAGTAAATTTGCGCTTGTTGGCATGCTTTTAATCTCTATGCTGTAATTATCTTGCGTGAAAAGCCTAACAATTGCTTCGAGTTATTGTAAATTATACATTGAAATAATGTTGGAGGTCATTTAAACAAGATACGAAAATTTAAAAAAAATTAAAATTTCAAACGGATTCGTTTGGGAGATATAATGCGACATACAGATAGTCAGCCAAACAAACAAACACTTAGCTTATAACCTTTTTGCGTCAAGGGTTCCAAAAACAAAATGGCTTGCAAAGGCTTCTAAAATAACTTGCTTATCTTTTTAAAGGACCTAAAAACGATTTTTATATCAAATGCTTTGAAATAAACTTCAACATTTTTAGCTCATTGCTTTAACATTGAAATCGAATTCAGCTTTTTTTTCTTTCCCTCTTTATGTCAATTTTTGCATGTAAATCTTATCAAGCAACTTTCAAACTTTTTCTTAACCTTCCAACCTCTTTCTGAACAAAATTCTAAAATTCTTTCTCATCGAAACTATTTATGCTTTAGGTTTAATCTGGGCAGAGATAAGATCGCTCTGGACCGGGGGTATTACGGAGTACATCAGTGATCTGTGGAACATTGTGGATTTCATCACCAATGTGTTCTACATCGCTTGGATCAGCTTACGGTTCTCGTCTTGGTATATTGTTCAGGTAAGTATTTAAGTGGGAACTTCGGGCAAATGTATCTTTCACTCATTATTACATCTTATCGAAATCCTTTATTATGGCATATTCTCCAATTTTAATTAAAGTTTTGTTGCAAATAATGCTTTCATTGTAACACGATAAGTAACGAAAAAGTCTCTGCCGAGAGCCGAGGAAAACCGGTCTCAAATACGCCACATTTTTTTTTGCAAATATGCAAATTTGTAACAAAAGGCTGAACAATTTTTGTTTTACAGCGTGACAATAACAATGGCATGGATCCATGGTATGCTCGCGAACAATGGGACTCCTACGATCCCATGCTCCTGTCTGAAGGAGCCTTCGCAGCTGGCATGATCTTCTCGTTCCTAAAGCTGGTCCATATCTTCTCCATCAATCCATATCTTGGGCCACTACAGGTGTCATTAGGAAGAATGATTCTCGATATCCTGAAGTTCTTCTTCGTTTATATGCTTGTGTTATTTGCTTTTGGATGTGGTAAGATATAGTTTTAATGATAAAATATAAATTTGTGTGTTCTTTTAATGCCTCTAATTAAAGATGTCATAACAGTCTTGATGTTGGCCGGCAATTTGTGTTTTTTGGTTTGAAATTGGACTATAAACAACAAACCTCCACTTTGCAATGGATACCATGATTTGTTAACGAGAATTTAATTTTACTAGCTGTTGTTTTTTCTAGGTTTAAATCAACTGATGTGGTATTACGCTGAACTGGAAAAGAACAAGTGTTATCATCTCCCAAATGGTATACCGGACTTCGACAATCAAGAAAGGGCTTGTACAATATGGCGACGATATGCAAAGTAAGTTTACACTTTTTAATTAGAAACAAAATCTAGCATTTACGTATATTCTTTTTTTTTTTAATTCTGCCATCTTCTTATTACTTCTCTAGGGAGAGGTCTCTAGGATCTTTCACTTCAAAATGGGTTACAAATAAAGAAAAAATACCTAAAATTATTATAAAAATGCGTTCAGCTTAAACTAATTGCTATAAATTTTTCAGCTTATTCGAAACATCACAATCCCTGTTCTGGGCGTCATTTGGGCTTGTTGACTTGACAACCTTCGAGCTGACCGGCATCAAGAGCTTCACCAGGTTCTGGGCTCTCCTGACCTTCGGGTCTTACTCAGTGATCAATATTATCGTCCTCCTAAACATGCTGATTGCCATGATGTCTAACTCTTATCAAATTATTTCGGTAAGTCTTTTAAAACACAAACACAAACTTCAAGAAGTGATAAATCTGCCCGAATATAATACTGACAGTAGTAAAAAGTCGCCATTGATTAATAAGCTTTATCACTGTAACCGCACAGCAATATCGGATGTATGATGAGATGAAAAAAGGGCTGAATGACTTTTCGATTCGGGACCATTCGGAACGTCAGTTGCGTGACTCATTAGACCGAATTAAGGTGTCATTACTTTTAAGCGGACATCTGATGATGATCGAAGTGTTGTGTGTGTTTGTTACTCTTGTAGAAATATGCAGATTTTTCATGCTCCTCTTAATCTCTTAATTTCTTGTATCCACCATACCTCTAGGAAAGATCAGACACCGAGTGGAAGTTCGCCCGCAGCAACTTGTGGATGTCCTACTTCGAAGATGGGGATACTGTTCCCCCTCCATTCAACATCATCCCCACTCCCAAACACTTCATGTGCTGGATGAAGAGGTGCTTCTCCAACAGGGACCGAGGATCTATTATTGTAAGGATACTTCTATTTTATAAGTTTGTCAAAAACTTAATTTTGTCAAAACCAAAATATATGGCATTAATCGAATCAAACCACCAGTTTACTTTCCTTAAAAGGTCTGTACAAACTCTGCACAAGTTAATTATTAATTAATACTTTTACTCGTTATGCGAGGAGCTCGTGGCTAAGCTATAACCGCATAAGTGATTCGATCACAGGTTAAGCTATGCTTGACGCGGTTGGTCCGTAGATGGGTGACCATCTTTGTCATAACGAGTTCCTCCGTGTTTCGGAAGGCACGTTGAATTGTGGGTCCCGGCTGTTATTCCTACATCTTAGACAGTCGTCACAGGTAGTCAGAAGCTTGAAAAAGTCTGACAGCCAGTCTAACCAAGGGGTATCGTGTTGCCCAGGTAACTGGGTTAAGGAGGTCAGATAGGCAGTCGCTCCTTGTAAAACACTGGTACTTAGCTAAATCCGGTTGGACTGGTAGCCGAATCCAACATAGTTGGGAAAAGGCTAGGCCAATGACTTTTACTCGTTATGCAAGAACTATCTGGACTTTAAACAAGCCAGCGAAAGCAGCGTTCTAAAAAATACATGTAAAAGTGATGCTATATCCCTCTTACATCATAAATGATTTCATTTAAACTTTCCGACATATACACTAATCAGTTTTCCTTCAGAACAAATCTCGTGAGAAAGCCCGCCAAGAGCATGAAGCGGTCATGAGAGTCTTAGTACGAAGGTACGTGACAGCTGAGCAGAGGGCCAGAGACGAGGTCGGAGTGACCGAAGATGACGTCATGGAGATCAGACAGGACATCTCTACGCTGCGATACGAGCTGATCGATATACTGCATAACAATGGGATGAAGACGCCGAGGGTTAGCATGCAGGATGCCACTGGTGAGTCCAGACGAAAAAGTACGGGTAAAAGTTGTTTATAACATGGTACTCTACGGATAGTCGAGTGGTATAGATGCCCATCCCACGGATTGTATCAGGTTCGATCATAGGATAGGACAAGCATTTGTGTGATCCTCGAAAACAGAATCGTAGAAAACCTTAATATATAATATTATCTCATGGTTGGTCTTTGGCTCGCTTTGCAATCATCAAATTCAATCAGATTTGCCACAACTGAATATTTTTAATATCTTGACCTTAATAACGTGGGAAATAGGACAAAAACTCACTTACCCAAAACATGTTTGTTGCAGTGGCTGGAAAGAAAGGCAAAGTAATGGAGAGGAGGATTCTGAAAGATTTCCACATCGGTATAGTGGAGGGCATCATAAAAGACGTTATATCTAAAGAGAACAAGCCCAAAGACGTGTTCAGTCAGATCGCTAAGGCTATTGTGAGGAGAGGAAGCACTGACAGGTACCTACTTCTCCATTTAAATTTATAACACAATGTTTGGTAACCTAAATGGTAAATTTAATTGGATTTTGAGGCAGTTTCAATAAACAACAAATAAATAATAGTGGACGGTTTATACAGTTTTCGTACAATACTAAAACATCAATATAAAATAATCTACAACTTTTTTTTCTGAACTGAATTCATGTATCATAAATAAAAATACCAAAAAAATTATAGACCTCCCATACAATAATTAAAAGCAGACAGCATCATTTAAGATTGTAACGATAAAAGTAATTATTTAATCACCATACTTTTTGACCATTAAAACCACATCAACTGATCATAAACTTGTTATCCCTACAGCAAAAAGCGCGACTGGAACGCTTTAGTCCGAACCAACACAGCCCGCAAGGATCCCATCGGTACTACAGCTGAAGCGGAGACACGACGCAGCCGCCAGTCACTCCGGGCACACATTCTGGAAAACATGGCGTCCAGGACTATCGACCCGCAGAAACTGTTAGGTAAGGACTAAGAACATTGGAACATGGTTAATTATATAAAGGGCAGTTGATAAATGTGGACTTTTGCCTATATGTGATGAAACTGCCCTCTGGGTGTTATCATTCTGCGGTGCTTCTTGAAATAATATCAGGGTCTAGTCCATCCAAATGTTGTCTGTAATAGATCGGATTTAGCGATAAGATCGCCCATTGTGGCACCATGTTACTGTTTATTTGTATCCAATCCTGAACTTATGTGGTGCAATAAAGAATATTCTTTTGTATTCTATTAATATTACTAATACCAAAAAAAAAATATTGCGTGGATTTTGAGATTTGCTCAAAAATAATCAATATTTTCAAATTGTCTGTCAGTGTCCCATTGTTAGATGTAAATATCGATTTTACCTTCACCTTTTCAGATTTTTGCTAACTTTTTCTTAAAGCCTACAACACAAAACGGTACAATACAACTTGTCAAGAATTGCTTGTAACAAAAACCTCTTTTTCAGAATACAACCCGCATCTAGCAGCTGTGTCTCCATGCACGAGGGTAGCGTACGCCAAGTTCATGAGAAGCAAGATCAAGTCAGACTTCAACGAGAGAGAGAAGCAAGGAAGAAGGTTGTCCGAGTTCAGTCTGGAAGACGAGGTGTTTGAAGCCCCGAAGAAAAGAGAAAGTTGTAGACGATGCAGTAGTAAGTAAAACAGGAGAAGTAGATAGAGGAAAAGGAGTATCTTAAAAAATCTATTCGATAGATGTTCTGTGATGATGTGATGATGAAGGAGTTAATATTTTAACCGGTGACCACTACATGTAACATAGTGTAGGTTTGATTTTGGCATATGAGTAAATGTTAGGCCTTTTTTCCAAATAATTTTACTGTTTATTTTTAATATAGTGATATGCACTTATCTGAATTAGAAAAAAACAAATATATAAAAAATATACGCTACGAATGAGATTACTAAAACAACGTTGACAAAATATTAATTGATATATGATGATGACCCAATCAAAAATTAATCAAAATGTCTATTTTCCCAAACGTGGAAGCCGATAATTAGCAATCAAATATGAAATGCATAGGTTTATTGAATCCAATCGTGATAGGATTGAATTAACTACAATCAATTTTAGTTTCATCGTTTACGTCACAATTTGTAACAGAATATTCTAGTTTTGAGTTTAGCATTACAATGAAAAAATAGGTCAAATTTAAATTGAAGCCCAGTTACTATTTCATCAAACTATTATTATATCTCTAACTAGAGACGGTTGAATTACGTGGACTCTGACTAGAAAAGGTTCATGATTAGATCCTTCATCATCATCATCATCATCATCATCGTGATATTATACAATAACACTTTCAAAAATCAAAGCAAAATACTGCTGGGTCAATGTAACCCACGGAAAATGGTTACGGTAATAGTCCACTATCAAAGTTCCCCAGTCACCGGGCATAATGATAGACCATTTGCCTAATGAAATGGACACCATAGTTTCATTTTAAAGGGAGTTGCATACTGGTTTAAGTTAATGGGGGGTTAGTTATTTTGAACTCCAGTTTGCTACGGATGAGTAAATTAGTTAAGTTTCGGGTCAGTAATTTTAATCATTAACTTCTTTTATCTGGTATGCGATTTAGCGGTATGGAGTTAATAAGATTACTATTTTCTTCGGTTCGTAATTTGAAAAAAGATTTGGAAACCTTTTGTTCCGTAACAATATTTTATTTTATGCATTCATAAATAATATCGAACATGCCATGTGGATATTCTGTGAATTGCCACAAATATAATTAATATAAAAAGTTGTATCTTTTTATTATATTAGAAGAATTTTAATAGACTGGCTCCATTTCCTTCCGATTATAACTTAACCTAATTGCTCTAGGGTTGATTTTATTGTAAAATTGATATCCATTCCCAAATATAAATAAATTCCAGCATCCACTCAGAAATAGGTAAAAGGAACTAACTTTAATATTTTCTCCATCAGCTCGATCATTCCGCAGCAGAACTCCAATCCCGGAGACATCGGATGATGAAGGCCTGGACGAAAATGAAATACAAGTGGAAGCAGATGTTGAGGACAAAGGTATGATATATTACATCTGTATATCAAGTACCTACAACTTACTTCTAGTATAATCGGGTTTGCCCGTTTTTGCGTTATTTTCGGGGTAAGTTAAATCGTAAGGAATCAAGATTGAAATATCCTTGAAGAAATATTCTAAGTGGAGATTAATAGACGTTGAGCCTTAAAATTTGTTTGTAACAGGTATTGTATCCAATATCTATTTTATTGTAAAAAGAAAATGAATCTTAATAAATATCGACAAGATACAAAAATCTGGTTTAGTTAATATATTTTTTTTTTATTTTTTTTTTTCTTAAGAGCCCAACCATCCATTGCCTTATGATGTATTTCTTATATGTAATATTCTGAATTACAGCCTGAACAAAAAAACGTCATCGCGATGCCAAATCCTCGCAGCCAAAGATGAGGGTTAGGTAAAAATAAATGTTGTCTGGAGTTATTTAACCATACTAAAACTACTAACTACAAAATTACTTAGTGAAAACTAAAACTGTTTATCTAACCTACTATGCAAAGGCCTCCTCGAAATCCTTAGCCACTTGGAACCGCGCAATTCCATTTTAGCCTTTTTACCAACGTCAGTAATCCCAGTTTTGAAACGGGTGCTGTTAAAACTTAATAACTAACATTTTTCTTTCGGTGACATAAACTGATAACATGTTTTATACTTATTTCATTTACACCACAATAAGTCTTTTTATATCATTTTCAAGCAACTAGCTTAATCCAATGAAATGCGATTTTAAAAAAACTTTCAATCTCACCGAATGACTTCAGATCCCAGATTGTCTCATCAAAATACTTATAAAAAAGTACATGTTTTTTTTTCTCATCTGGCTCAGCTACATAAAGTCAGTCTTCATATTGTTATAATTCCGAAGGAATGAGGAAAATGTTTAAACTAAACATTGTTATTGGATGCTTCCCTCTGATGTTCATTATGTTATTACAGACTTCAATTATATAATTCGACCTCCATTAAATGTGATACGACTTATTGTTTTGGTTTTGAAACAATGAATTATTCAATAAACCGAGGAATAATTTGAAGGGATGAACGATGATCTTAAGAGTTCGACCTTTGCTAAAGTAGCCAAAGATTATTAACACAATAACTATTTTTAAACCTGTATAAGAAAAATTAACATTATTAAAAAAAACCTCCTCAAACTTTGATTCAAGACAAGAGGAATTACTTACGCCTTTTTTATTTTCGTTTGTCCGAGAATGTACTTGGGCAGAGCCTGAAGTTACCCGCTTCGTAACTTGCTAATTTGATGCAATAAACAAAGAATACAAAACCTTCTTAAAACACTAACTTCACCCCAAAAATCAGACCGCTTTAACCACCATATCTGCCTAAACAGTTTCAGAAGGCGGATCAGAACAAACCAGACCTCTGAAATCATCCTCCCAGGAGCCATCTGAGCCAAGCACTCCAGCCTTCGACCCCGCCGACGGCAGCCGGCTACCACCACCCGCGGAGTTCCAATCAACAGACCACGTCATCACCATTGAGCCGGACACACCAACCAAAACGCTATGCATGACGGAAGAAGAGGATACGAACCTCCAGAAACCGATAACACCGACTCCAAGCGTCCATTCTCAGTCCGAGCAGATTCTGTCAGCTTCCAGTCTAGAAGCCCAGTATAAAACGATGACTACAGAGCCCCCTAGCGTCGTTGTGACTCCTGAAGTCAGTGAACCAGCAAAATCTCCTAGGAAACCACCCCCAGCTCCAAGATCCGCAAGAGTCACTCCTGCTCCGTCACCAACACCAAGCTATGGACGGGATAGAGGCAAATCTACTGTCACTGGCAAAATTGTTTCTGGATGGCTGTAAACTCTTGAGGAGTCTTCAAAGAGTCCACTTGAAATAAATGTTCTAGTCGTTTAGACGTAGGAATGTGGGCTGACCTTGAACGAATCGACGTATTAGTGAGATATGCTAATGATAGAGCAATAACTAGATTTTATGGAATTAATATCATAGTACTTTATTCTTTTGGGCCATGGCTTAGGGTTTAAAGTATCATAATTGTAAGGCATATCTTGAAAATCATATCATCTTTCAGCAATTTAAATACCTTGTTTTGCAGAATCTCTATTTAGAATGACTTTATAATTGATTTAAATTACATCCCGATTTCTATTAGTCGACAACCTAACCTTATTTTCGCATCATGGCCCAAAAGAATACAAGTAATTCTAATTATTAAATTACGAATAAGTAGTAGCAAATGGCCTTATATATTTAATAAAAAATAGTAATTGTAATTTCCCCTTAACGATTTAAACCAAAAATCAAATACAAAACTAGCAAAAACTTCTTACGACATTTGTGACCTAGACCAGACAACACAAAAAGTACTCTCAAATTTAACATTTTACATTACCCTCCTTTTATGCAGTCGGTATCAGACATCATGCCACCTTTCAAGAGGAGAAAAGGCAAAAACAATTGAAACACAAAATTGTGGAGAGTACATAAATAATCAATTTATTTAAGGAGTAGACAATTTTATGACAACTTCAATCAAATATTTTGATAAGGTTTTTTTTTATTCCGATATTGTCCACTAAATTGTTGTTATTATATAGGCATAGTATAAAAATGTTCTAGATATAATAAGAGAAGAAATAGATCCATCTGATATATATTTTTAAACATGAAATAAAGTTAAATAGACCTTCATATAAAACGAAAGTACCTATCCCTTAATTTAAAAATGACTTTTTTCAGGTGCCTTATTGTTATAAAAGGAAATAAAGTAGTAAATTAAAATAATGATATTAATTACTGTTTTAGCAGAAAAAAAAATCATTTTTACTGTATTCTGAACTTGCCAAGTTAATCTAGAATTATTCGATTATAAAATTTTGGATGTAAAATTTATCTATATTCCAACTATTCAAATAGAATTCTGATCAATTATTTAGCCTGGATTCCAAACTGTTTATCCACGTGTGTCTGCAATGTTCATAAAGTATTTAACAATAATATTTATCAATTAACTCAATTCAGCAATTACTTTATATTATTTTAAAGCACACTTACAAAAACTGGAACACAATTATATAACGTAGTTTGTTGACGTATTGCTAAGATTATGTTTTAGTTAATAAAAGAAATTAAACGTTTGGTTTACGTTTGGCACTATTTTATTAGAATCCCGACCGTTCTTTGTCAAGATTACACGGCGGCCAATAAAAGATCAAATGAAATCTCGTCGTGGTACAAAAGGTAAGAAATGGGCGATTTTATAACAGAAATTTAAAGCTCTTATTAGTCTTTTTTGTGAATGGTTAAAGTATGGATAGGGTTTTTAGGTCAGTAGGACATCTAAATAGCAGAATGTAGAAGTAATAGAACCTCTATGAGGCACATAAAAAAATGAAAAAACGAGCTAGTATGAGGCGCATACAGAAATGAATGAACAAAATTGAAATCGTCTTTTTTTAAGTATCGGGTTACTTTTATTTCACCTTCGGATTTGACAAATCTAAAGAGCCTTTTAACCTGCGGAAATCATGGTCCTAGGGCACACTATTATAAGGTATGCTTTAATCTATGCCCCTCTCTTCGCTCTATTCAATGGCTCAAAGTTTAAAAAATAAGAAATGTTCGTTATAGGCTACAGTTACAATCTTAATGCTGGTTAAAATATGAAAGTATCTATGTTAATTTACTGTCAGGATTTAAAATCGATTAATCATTCGAAGTTTTTCTCCAGGACTCTTAAAAAAGCGACTGGACCTTTATCCATGTTTACGCATATTTATCGGGATTGCCTGACTAGTTGCATCATTATAATGAATAGTTCTCACGATAGTTACTATAAAAAAATATGTTATATCGCTGTCAGTCGCCCCACGTTCATTCACTAGGGACCCCAACAAACAAGGCTCTAGTTTGCGAAAAAATCCGTTTGTAATAGCACACCGTATTGACGTGAAGGTATGTCATACTAATTTAGATGTTTATACTCATTCCACTCTAATAAACGCTAAAAATACTTAGTGTAGTATCACTGATACTAAGATGACAGACTATCTGAAAACATTTTTCTAACTTCATTAAATTTCTACGGCATATTACTAATGCTAAATTATTAATTAATAGAGTATGGATGTTTTAAAAAGTCACTTAGGGCATCTGCCTGCAGTAGGATCGAACCTACATACAAATTCATGCATAGCAGGGCAAATTTTACCTTTTTTATAATATGGCGTGTCTTCTCATTATAGAGAAGGGCAATGCCCGACATAACGACTGAAGTTATTATTATCTATTATTCAAAATATAAGTTGTTTTCCCTGACTTTTATAAAGGGCTGATTCTGTTAGTGAAAAATGCGTTTTGACATCAAAGCGTATTGTTACATTACCATATTGTAACAGATTAAAAACACAAAGACCCCTGACCTTATCCTACGTAACATTAAAAATAATTCACTTACATGATATCCTTCGTATTTTGTTTTATCCGCATAAAACAAACACATGTCAGAGTCACTGACTTAAATGTTTCCGTTTAAATTATTAACGTTATACTTTGATACATATTTTGTTGTTCCGACTACGTTCAAGAGCAAGTAGGATTCGCCACACTAAGGGTTCCATAGAAATAAGCTAAAGAAAAATAAGTCAGTTGGTGGCAAAATAAATTTGAGGGAAGGTACCTCATTTTTATTTGTCGCCCTCTACCTAAGATATTTCTACAATCGATAACTTTTTACAAAAAAAACACACAAATATGTAAATGACATTTCGTTTCATTTGATTACGTGACTTTGCCCTGTCATCTATACAAAAATTCAAACGGAGCCTTAAAAAGTACTTGTTAAATAACATGTAAATACATTATGTGTACAACTTTTATCTGTATATCATCATTCCCCTGCCCTTATCCCAATTATTTTATTTGGGGTCACGAAAAATGATTCGTTTTGTGTCTGGGTGTAATGCATAATGTATGTTTTTAAGTATGTATCAGTTGTCTAGTAGCCACTCATAATACAAACTGCTTAGTGTGAGACTAGATGACGTTGTGTGAAAAGTTTTGGAATCTATACATATAATAAAATTGTAGAAAAGTGAAAACTGTACATTGAATATTAAAAAAAAAGAATAATTGCGGGGTGGTCTACGAACGATTCCGATGCCGAAAATATGATTTTTAGAATTTTTGTCTGTTTGTCTGTTTGTCTGTATGTATGTCCGGAAAGATCTCGGAAAGTACTGGATAGATTTGATTCAAATTTTCAGAGAATGTCAACAAGAGGTCCGGTCTACATACTTTTTACTTATTATCTCGCTTTTCGTTACAGGGGGTGAGCAGGAGCCTTTTATATCTATAAACAAATATCAAATTATCTCATAAACTACTGAATATATTTCGTTCAAATTTTGCATGAACCTTGTCGTATACATGATACAACAAATATACAAAAACCATAACGCTACTATGCAAGGAGCATGAGCAGTAAGGTTTTAAATTTTTGGACTCACCCGTAACATAGTGTAATACAATTATGAGGTGTATTTTCACCCCATTGAGTAGTAGGCAGCACGGTCATCAGTTTACACAAAAAAGACATCACGCTATTTATCTTAAGACTTTTGGCAGAGCAATAATAGGATTTTCGAAAATAAATAATATTCACAAAATTAGTCATTTTATTCTCTTTCAAGTCTATATGGCCTACCGCGACTATTTCACAAGTAAAATAAAAGAAACATAAACTAATACGTCTTTTTATGCAATTGTAATCGGTACATTCTTGAAAGAAAGGAACTTAAATTATTTTTATTTTTATTGATGTACTAAAATTACTCAAGTTCAAATGTGGAATGCCGTAATATGATTTTGTATTTATTTACGATAGGTGTATATAATACTTATGTTTTTAGCTCGGTTTCAAGATTAAAACATTCGTAGTGACTCTCAACCCAAAGTTGCATGTAGTTCACTTTGACCTCATCTATAATTATGCATAACAATAAATTACTGAACAACACAGTTAATTGGTTCATCTGTAACAACTAGCAACAGAAATAAAAAATTTCAAACAAAAAAAAGCCTTTCAAACAATGAAATAATGTTTTCTTAAATTTGCAACATTACACAAGCCAAAAGTATTTCGGATAAAAAAGCCCGGAAAACTTGCATAAAGACTGCATAATAGGTAAGCAATGTGAAAGATCTATAAGACCAAAGCTATCAATGAATAAGAGCGTATGCTAGATGGTTTTTGATATTATTTATCTATTGATAGAATATATAAACTATAAGTCTACTGATACCTGGGATTTTTCAATATTTTAACGATTTGATCGGTCTACATCCGCCATTACAGACACCGCACACGTGGTCCTTCCAAAAATTCCTTTAACAATTTATTGCAATCTCTACTCATTTAAAATTTTCTTCTTTCGTAGTCTGGTAAAAACAGGGGAAGGAACGAGACTGAATGAGTTTCTGAGATCCCAAAGCTAAGCCGACGAGGATTAGGAATATATTTTTGCAAATTTCCCCAATAAGGCTGATAATAGCGTGTAGCTATCAGCACTTACATCCGTCATACAATGTCTGGAAAATTCATTTTGGCTGTCGGTATCGACAGCGTAACCTCATAACCAACCTCATGTAGTCGTTAGGTATTTAAGTTCCATTTATGCAGTAGGGATGACGGTATTTTACTTTAATGATCGTCAGGTAGGTTAACGAATAAAATACCTAATTTTTCTTTGTAAATTGGTACAGTAAATAGAACTCATGCACATGAAGTCACTTTTATGTTCATATTTTGCTTTGTCGTAACATCACAAATTACACATATCCTATTCTTTAGACTTTTGTCATTGCAATTTTTTTAAAAAGGGGTGTCTGATATTTTTTTTAATTATCACGCTATTTATTTATCAGCAATTTAAAGGCACATCATGATCAAAACACCAGGCTGGGGGGCCAAGATAACACGTTTACCAACTTTTTTATTTTAGAAATATTACAAATGTTTGTGAGGAAGATCAGTTTTAATATTAAGAGGACAATCAAACATAACGTGTTTCAGGAAACCGTTTATCTGGGCGCAATTTTGCAAAATCTTATATCTTATGACACTATGTAAAATCCACAGTTACCGAGCCCGACTCTCACTTCACCAGCTCCGTCCACAAAAATAATTTGACATCTTCTTTATATTGTCAGAAAACATCGTGTGTGAAAATTACAACTGTCTGGATATCACTGTTCCTGAGAAATAGCCAGGTGACAGACAGACGAACGGTCGACGGGGCCTCAGTAATATGATTCTGGTTTACGATACCATTTTATGATACCACACAATCACTATCATAATCCGTCTAGCAATTTCAGGTGAAGGCCGGCTCAAGAACAGACGTGCTCGAAAATCATAACCCACCCAATTAGAAAATGGAAAACCCTCGAAACTAAAACGTTTTTAGCAGAAGTGCTAAGACATTTTTAAACGGCTCGATTTGTCAAACATGTCTAAACGAACACTCGCACATAATTCACGTTTAAATTAAAATAGTTCAATTCGTTCGGAAGCTATGATGTCACAGGCAGACAGGCAGGCAGATATGTCAAAGTTATAAACCCCTCTTTTTGGGATTAAATAAGAAAAAGTCATTAAAACAGCTGTGATATTTGACACTAGGATAGTATCGTAAACGATGAAATGTGTTTGATTCAAACATTTGATAGTCTTTATATTGCATTATATTTTTGCGATGATCGTTATTATTAAATTTCATAGTTTTTCACATCTTGAAAATCACGCAGACAAAGTCGCGGGCAACAGCTAGTATTATATAATGATCTGCCAAATGAGTGTTTCTCTTATAGCCTAATTATGTTGAAAGCGATATATTAATTCAAACCGTAGGCAAGTAAAACAACAGTGCTATAGTGATTACATTTTATTCTCGTATTACAATTTGGTACAAAACACTTGTAAATTTATTTCTCCTTTCTTTCACCATTTCAATAACTTTTCTTTAAAGGAATTTAGGAGACAACATTACATTAAAAAGATCCATTTACAAGCTCATAACTTTATTTGTTAGGGATTTCAGACAAGTTTTGAATATGTTAAATGGTCCAAATTATAATCTGTGTTAAGTTTAAGGTATAGGAAACTTAAAACTAGAACAGACAAAAAAAGTTGGGTTTGGTCCAATAATTGTTTCTTTATAATTAAAAACTTTTACTGAAAGTATCAACTGTTAAAAACACAAAAAACGAAACTCAACGAAATAAATGACTGTTAATATAAAAACAAATAAAAGTAATCTTCAAAAATATACGATAAATATTCTGTCAAAGTAAGCTATTATTTAAACAAATACCTAATTGAAAATAATAATCATTGAAAATACTAGAATATAAGTATTAAAGTATCAGATTACTAAAATATCACAATAATAAGTATCATCTGTTCCAATTATTTCAAAACAAATAACAGATACATATCAATTTGTATATCGGATACCAAATGAACAAAGGATCGTGTAACAGTTGGGACAATCGCGGTCTATCAGACATTCATATTAGTCATGAATTTGACGCTCTGAAACTACACACGAGCTCGCACCGAGAATACACGATGATCTATTCATTGTGGTTATTCGATTTAAGGATATAATATATGAAAAAGTATATAAAAGATTTTAAAATAAGATAAATAGAAATAATATTTGATTTGAGGTTATATAAAAAGTAAATAAAAATATTAAAAAAATGTACACAGATACTTACGTACTTAGATAACAATACAACATAATTATGTAATTTATAAATAAAGAAAACTATTTTTTGTACATAATTAAACCAAAACCGAAAAGACTAAAAGCATCAGTGTTATAAAAAAAAATAGAAAAAAAATATTGTAACAGTCAAATGATATTTTTTTTTATTTTGAACCCACTTTATTGTAATAGACAAGGACACCACACTTATGTAATTGGCATACCAACAAAAAGCGCAAGCGACAAAGAACAAGACGAAAAAAAACATTCAGTTCAAGCATTCGTATTGATATAAATACTCCTTTAATTAGAGAACTCCCTTCCATATTTTCCTTACTCCAAATTTCAAATAAAATATTTACTTTTGATCAGAAAAATCTATTTATTTGACCTTCATTAAGCTCAATCTCAATATTACAGCAGATCGAATTTGGTATGGTATTGCAATATCGTAAATTCAACACAATATAATTATCGTGCTTCCGAAAAGAGAAGAATCAACTCTTCGAAAATATTAAAGGGAAAGATTTTCTCTTACTCCAGACTAACAAAATACCCTGAGGATTGCTGAAAGGAAAGGCTTCTTTTGCTGATCAAGAATTATTGCTAGTAAAAATATCAAGAAACCATAGGAAGGAAAAGCAAGCATTGAACAATTAGTGTTTTCAATCAGCTCCTTAACTTCAGAACCATTCTCCACAAGTCTTTTTACTTCTTTTGGGGGTAACTCTTCAAAAACAGAAGCTCAAATATTCCATTGATGACGTCGAAGATCTAAAGCCATCCAGTCTTCGGCTGTCGCTTAATAGTTTTAATGTCATCCAACTTCTGTACTGGACGGAGTGGTTCGGGAGATGACGGTGGTATCAGCTGTTCCGTGCTGGAGGTGGAAGTCAGACGCTTTGGCGGTGACGGTGGTGGCGGCGTGGGGGGCGGCTGGTAATGGGAGAACAGAAATACATTTATTCTTGTGTTTGGGTTCTAGTTTCTTGGACGTGGAGTTTGTAGGACGAAACATTAAAAGTTTAGTAATACCTATTTGAATTAAATGCAAAACTTGTGTAAATATAAAAAGTATAGGTGCGCAAGTAATTTAAAAATAGATTGTTAAAAATCTTCGGTACCATAATTTAACTAAAAAGAAAAAGAAGATTTCATTGAAATCTAAATACTTCAAGTAATATCCTATCTCTTTAGTTCTACTAGGTATATATTGCTTACACACAGTGTTTTTCTCAACAAAGTTCACGAAAAACCAGATAGCCTAGCAATAATTGCGTCCCTCCGACCACCGTCTTTATAAAAATCTTTTCAGAGGTACTTTTCCTAAAGATTACAGAAAGGTCTACACGTGAGTAATTGGTGTAGGATGAGCTTTATAAAATCCCTTAAAGTAAATTGCTACGCAAGGTACATCCACTGAATTTATAAGATCACGTAGGAAGCAATAATTTAGTTTCACTTCAAATACTTTGAAAAGGGTTTTCTTGGAAAAGGAAAACAAAATATGTAATTATATTATTATCTGGAGATATTAATGGGGTGTGGGCTATTGTTTGAATGACATTTCTACGTAAAGTGTTTCTTGCAATTATTTGTAACCTTATGGTTATCTCGTTACATTTCATGTAACCTAACTTTATAAAATACCACGTGAATGTCAACATTTAGTAAAAAATCTAAAATAGAAAAAGTAAATTGGTCACCTTACAATTTTTATATATTTTTTATACAAGGCACTTTAATCCAATCATTTAAAGCTTTAAATGGTACCATTTAAAAATAATAAGGTTATGAGGTTAAATCATAACTGAATTACCCTGATGTTTAAATGTAGGTTTCTCCATTAGGACAATAAGTTTTCGTTACACTACCAGTACTGTATTATTGCAACTAGGGTCAACATTTAACGTTTAAAAAGTGCCTGGAAAACGGCCCATTTGAAAAGAAAACTTCTGATTGTTATTTAGCATTTGATTTCATATACTTACAGCTGCAGCGGAAGTGGATGGTTGAGGGGAGGCGACCCTGGGCGGTGGTGGGGCTACCTTTGGTGGAGTGGGGGGCTTGCTGGGCTCGGGGGGCGCGGGGGGCGCGGCCGCGTGGACTGGTGGAGTGCTTGGGGTCACCTCCATGGTAGGGGCAGCTGGAGCCTGGACGAAGCAACAATACTTGATTTAGCATTTAAGATTCCGATCACTGTCCAGAAAACCCCTTTAATGAGATACCAGCTATTTTGATTTCCAATAGTACACTTTTTAACGCATCCGCCAGTAACTTCCCCGAAGATCAGAAAATAAATTAAATAGATCAATGACCAAACCTGTATTAAATAATATAACGTCTGACGCACTAAGGAATTAAATTATTATTGTGACGCGAAGGGTTACACAAAATGAAGTTCGAAGGCCAAAGACACCCAGACTCACACAAATATTCAAAGATCTCACAACTGGTTATCCTCCACGGGGATGAAACCCGAGATATATCCCATACAGAGGATTTGGCGTAGTATACTATACCACTCATCTATTCGGGCAATCATATGGCTACTTTCAACATTCTTACAGAAAAACCTGCATCTTTCCATCTCTTTCAGCCTTACCTTAGGCTTGACAGGCGGTGGTGGAGGTGGTATGGCTCCTTCTGAAGGTTTGATCTCAGGCGCCACGGGCCGAGCCACAGCTATCTTATCATCTGGCTTGCCACTCACTTCATCAGGCTTTTCTGCAGCCTGTTGAATATGATTAAAAGTATTTGAATACTGTCAGGAACAAGGAGAAATGACTGAAAAAGGTAAAAAAAACAGCAAAATGTTCTTTATACTGCTGAATTCTTTAATGAAGTTAAATTCAAGCAGACGAGATACAAAAGACACCACGAAAAAAAAACTTGCATCGAAGTTAAGAAAAATAGTTTCATAGAACCACTACTTCTTATATTATTTTCCATCTTGATTATCTCACCTGTTCCTCACCAGCAGATGGTGGTCCTGGTGACTTCCTCTTGATAACCTTCGGTGGTGACTCTCCAGGAACTCGCTTCGCCTTCAGAGGACTTGGATCTGTGTTAAACTTCATCATTAAACTGTCTGGTGACTAACATTGTTGATGTTGTAAATGTTATTGAATTCAGGAGAAACATCAGACAGATGAGGTCAGAACAGGGACACTAATGATAAAGTAAATACAAAAAAGGAAAAAATTTAAAGCTCATAATATATTATAATCTCTTTCCTAGACTAGTGTCTTTTCTAAAATCGTATTTTTGTTGCATTCAGAAGATTTATATAAAAGCAAAAAAGATAAATTTGAAACATCATATTACTATTATAAAATACATTTATATCGTTATCTTTGATCGAATGGCACGAATATCGAAATAGGCAAATTCAAAGTAACGTGACCTACCAAAAAGAACGTCATTTCCGTACATTTAAGCAATTATCTCATCATTTTTTAATCTTAATTTCTAACGAAATTACAGGCACCTCCCTTAATACATGTAGGACAGTCAAGACATCTATCCATAAATACATTTCTCAAATCTCAATCATCTCCACATCATGAGCAACACCTACTCCAAAACCACTTTCGAAACAATAGCTTATTGATACTCAGTCCAAAACTCCTACATTATAAGTTTATTCGTTGACGCGAAAAGCAATATTAATTAATAACAGATCACTAAGCGATCAGATCAGCGCAATCAATGGTAACTGAATAATAGATCATGATTGATTACATTCTAGATGTGATACGACCGTATAGATTTATATGAGGACAACTCAAATATTAAACTTGCCTTGAATAAGGTAGGAATTCGATTCTAATGCCTGTATGAAGTTTATTAAGGAGGAATATCATTTTAGTGGAAGCGAGATGCTGATAACAATAACAATTTATTCACCATAAGAAATTACACAAGACTTATGAAGTCCCTGACTCCCGATCTAGGTTCAAAGATCTGTGTTACGGGAGTCAGTGTGTTCTCCCATTCGTAGTGACATTTTTTCTTATTTAATTGCACAAAGATTACAAAAAAAGAGAAAAAGATGGTTAATAAAGTGTATATTAAGTGTGGAGTGTGAGTGTGAAGTGTGAATGTGGGGACGAGAATATTGTTCAGTGGTGATTATGAATGAGTGTGAGTACGATATAATGTGCGTTCAAGGTAATAGAAGCCTTTCTGATATGTTATATATTGTACCGTCTCAGTTTCTCATTAGTATCATAGTCTTGATTTCAGATATTATAGTACCGTTTCTAGTGTTTCAATGTTTGATAAGACCTTTCTTAGTTACTTGGTACTAGTTAAAAAGCTAGTGTATTACGTGTTAAGGAAAATACAAAATTTTTCATATAAATTAGTAAAAATGAGTAGTGATAATATTCGGAGCTAAAAGTATTAAAATATAAAAAAATACTGTGTGGTAATGGTTATAAAAATATACACTAAGAAAATGTATCTTAACAAAGACTATAGAATGGTAATTAATCATTTCCTTCCAATATCAGCTTTTGGTAAACTTTTGGAAATTTCTACTCTAATTTCATCATAAGCCGAAATTTTGCGTAAACAAATTGGTAAATTTTCCTGTAGCAGTTTTAATTATTGCTAAATTGTCTCCTCTATTTTATGGAAAAAGAGGTTGTTGAAGACTTTCAAAGATTATAAACTTACATTAAAACACGTGGGAATAACATAACACTTTTCAATAACCAATGTAGGTACTTATTTACTTTAAATCCGATTTCTTCCTTTAGACAAATACAAAAAACCCGTTTTCTTTTAAAAGGGATTCGAACTGTCTTTCAACGTGGGTGTACTCTGCATATCACTTATAACACAGGATTGATAATATCAAAAGAACAAAGGATTCTGTCCACCCCCCAACACCCACGGATTCATATTATTCATAGTTCAGATAACATGGCCGACTGCCAAAGACGTAAAACATATTCACAGCAGGAAATAAAAATATGATTACTCTTGTTGCGACATCTTCATTTATCAAGATAAATTATGAAGGTTACGAGATCCCAAGATTCCAAGAACCCAAGGTTCTTCGTTATACCCAAGACCTTCAGTAATAAAGATTATAGTCTAGACTGTTTAAATCAGCCACTTGGTTCATCTAGACTCGTAAAATTTGTCCCGGAATGTCCTTTTAATACGTGGGAGTTAATTTGGAATAGTAGTAGCTATAAAAGTTTGTTATATTAACATTTTTTGCCATAGTTTTTGTGATACGACATGAATCATCGGAACACAACGAAAATAAATACTAACATTTACTAAGAATTGATTGAATTGACGCGAATATATTAAATTTTGTATTTTTGGACCAATTTTCGTAAGGATAATTCATTATTAAATGATGCATCGGTTCAGTTTCGCGTTTTTATTGGAATTGCCTGACTAGATTAAGACCCAACTGGAGTCATTAATGATGAGCCGACGCGGCAGCGGGGTCAAGAATCAAAATTTTGCCATTGGAAGTAATTTCTCAAGACATTTTTTGTTGTCTGTTTCAGGCCTCGCACTTTGAACGACTTTAAAAAGCTAGTACATCACTTTTCTGTTTAAAAAATCTACACTTATTTAAGGTCAGTGGTTATGATATAACCAATACATAACTTACCAGGTTGGGGTGAAGTAGTACCATCTCCTGTTGGGCTGACGGCGGGCGGTATGGGGCTGGCCACCCGGGAGGACGGCGCCGGCGTTGGAGCTTTTGATGGAGTCTAAACAAAGGTAACATTGTTGTATCTTGATGGTTTAAACGTATCCTTAAACCGTGGGACTTCATCATCATCATCATCAGCCTATCGCAGTCCACTGCTGGACATAGGCCTCTCCAAGTGCACGCCACTGAGATCGATTTTCGGCTTCTCGCATCCAGCTCCGTGGGACTTGATAATACTTAAAACTACTCGGGAGGTTTCACATGTTTTTTTTTAAACAAGGTGTAATAGGCTATTTGGAAAGGCTTTTTAACTAGATCCAGAAGTTGCTCCTGAAGATGCAAGTTAGATATTAGTTGCTGTAAGAACTTTGATATTCTTTAACTTAATGGCATAGTAGGAAAAGTAAGAATCAAAAGAAATCCTGAAAATTCTTCATGTCGATTGTTAAAATATAACACAGCATAGTATGAACAAAGCAATTGGCTTCATCATAAACGTAAATTGGAAAGTTTCTACTGCAGTAGGTTTCAAAAATTAAACACTCCAGAAACAGATTTATTTCGAAAATTCGAGCAGAGATAACGAAATAGGCTTTTTTATCCTTTCAGAATTAAAAATACTCGACGGGGAAATTAACAAAATAACGTCATCAGGTCGTCATATAAAGCCAGTGTTATTTGATACAAATTTTTAACAGAGAAATATATGGAAAAGGTGAAATGTAAAAACTTCAGAAATAATATTCAAGATATAATGTCAACTGGATTCCTCCACTTTCGCAAGAGAATTTGCAATTAGATGTAACTTTGACAAAGTCATCGATCTGATTGTTGATAGATAGCCTTCATACATTTTTCAATCAACTTTAAAAAGAGAAGATTGGTCAATGGGCAATGTTGGTTGGTGTCTTTCAATTGTTACGTGAGAACTTCGCACTAAATGAATAGATTTTATTGATTGATTGTGGAATAGCTGTCATTTGGTCCATTAAAATTTCATCAAGTTTGTCTAAGTGGTTTTTATTCAAGTCGTCTGAATGTTTTATTCGTTAAAAAAATATTATTCCAAAAACACCCCTTATGCTATTATTAGTGTTATAAACCAACATGTAACTGCATGTAGAATGAGGTCATGCTAGCGTCCTGTCCCAAAGCACTTAAGCCAAAACTTTATGCAATATGTGTAATAGGAATGCTAATCAGGAAACATATTGCATCGACCAGAATGCTGAGATGAGGGATATTTCTTCATTTTATAAGGTGAAGAAGAATCTATAAAAACAAAGCAAATTCTCTCGTTTATCTTTGTAAGAAAAGCTAAGTTCACACTTCATTTTCTTAAACCTATCCTATAGGCCTATTGCCTCTCTTCATATGAATATCCATCGCCACAACCTATTTTAAGCAATACAGGTAATAATACTCGTCCAAATATTAATGTAAATTATATTTCGCCAAATTCAAAGTAAGTAATTGTAAGTTAATATTTCTTCATATCTAGTACTAAATTTTGATTTGAATAATACATCTTTACAGGTTTATAGGATAAGTCCTTTTTTGTAAACATACCTTAACAGCAGGTGCTGGAGCCACAGAGATAGATGGTGTAGGGCTGGGCGCGGTGGGTTTGGGTGACACCGGTCGGCTGCGAGCGTCCACAGCCGACAGCAAGGCCCCTGCTGCGATACCCGATGTGCCTTCTTCTCCTTTACCCATATAAAATTGATTTAGAATTACATACAGTTGTCGTATGATTGTGGTACAACTTGTTGTCACAGTTTTGAACTGACCATCGCGGTCATTCGGCCTTTGATGTGACTTGAAAAACGTTGAATTATCACAATGTTGAAAAGTAACAGAAAATGGTAATAGAAAATATTTTGTTATTTTTCTTTACTACTCATAAATATTGATCAAATACTCATGTCCAGAGATTTCTGCACTCAGTCTTCTCAGGGAAACGTCTCATCTAGTCTTGTAATAAATCGTGCCTGTCGTCTTGTAGTTAATCGTAATAAGTCGTGCTTTAAATCTAATAGCGTAGGGCTTAATAAAACCATACGTAAAAGACCTCAAAACATCATAGAGTTATCAGTTACGTTGAACAAAATACTTGAAAAAAATATACTCAATACTCAATCATTTTTGCATTCCATATGTACGTTACATACGTACAGAGATGGTACAAAAAATACAGTTACAGATCAACGTAAAAACTCAGGAGAGAGGTATTCCTCCCTCCTAAAATTTGCCCTCTTGGGCAGGATAGCAATATAATATACCTGGTGGTTTCCAAGGAGACTTGGGCGGGGAGGTGGTCGGTTCAACCGGCTCCCCGACTTCCGTGGATATGTCCTTGATGAGCTCCAGCAGCGTGTGTCCCGGGCTGATGGGCATCTCGATCGGAGTACCCACTCTTGAACCTTCTGGCCAATGCCGAGATATTAGATGGATGGAGTTTGGAATAACAAAAATCTTCGATGCACTTTGATTTAAAATTTGTAATGTTGTTATTACTCACCGACCGATATACATCTAGTGCTAACAAGCTTAATCTGAATTTCATCAAACATAGCCAAGGATAATTTGAAATAGTTCAGCTATAAAAAAGAATAATACAATCAAAATGGGTTTATCCGTATGAGAAGTAAGCTGGCGCTGAGAAACACACACACAGACACAAACAATCTATGACAAACACATAAAGACAGTAAAATCATATTGAAGTTTTAAAACTATTTTATAGCTGAATAATATTTCCTGTTTTCCAACAGCGAAGTTTTACATTATTTTAAGTAGATCATTTTCTAAGTACTTGTAAAATTTTAAGGCCACTTCAGACTTTTGTTGCCAAAACACGCACTTGGCACTGATTCTAGCGGGTAATGTCTGAAAGCTAAAATCTTTTATTTTATCTTCAATTTCTGCATTATCAACTTCGACTAAAAGTTCTGTTACTTCGATTTTTCGGAGACTTGTGACCCAGTTTGTGTGACTGTCAATTTCGAACTTTATTGTACAAACATCATTAATTTTAGTTAATGATGTCACCGTCCGAGAGCTCTTGTGATTCAAGAGCAATTATTACGGATTTACTTTTGAAAGGACATTGACTATTTTTAATTTTATGAAAAGAATACTATTTTAAGTTATTTCCTAAAGTGAACCTTTCTCTGAAAGTTGAAAGTCAGCAGATTTTAGGCATGTCATTTCAAGTGGTCATATTCAGCTATGGTTCACTTGCCACTTATTTTTCATTTTTATAACGACTCCCAAATTAAGGAATTTAATCTTTGTTTCGCGGAAGGTTTCACAGCTATTCAATTCACATGCACAAAGATAACCAGACTTAGGAGAATCATTCATAGATCACACAATATTGCTTGTCTTACGAAAGTATAGATCTTGGCATCAATCGGCTTAATGACCTCAACCACTCACCTATTCGAGAAGTCAAAGTCAAATTAAAAAAAAAACTGATTTTCATACTGTTTGGTTCTTACCTGGTAGTGGCGACCGCAGTACTAACTTCCTGGCCTCCTCCATAGCTCGTTGCAAGTTCTGCTGGTTCTTGAATGACTCCCGACTGCGGCAGCGGCCGATTTGAGACCTGCCCGAATTAACCCAGTTTTTAATGACAACTAACTTCATATTAGATAATGGATCGAAAACATCAACCACTTCAAAAACAGAAGGGTCAAGCCAACTCTATGTTCCTCATGCGGCAACTTAGACCAATTTAAAATCATTTTTAATTCCTTCGAGTATACTTTAAATGGGTCTGCATTATCACTAAGTGAAAGTCTAGTAATAAAATACCAGAGAAATCAATGGCAATCATGTCGACACATATTACTCGAACCAACGTATTACTCAAAATCTTCTTTTTTTTAAGGCGAAGGAATCCTCATGGACTCCCACCTTCACGGGGAGGAAGCAGGTAATGTCGGACTTGCATGGCATGGCAATGCGATGCAATTGTGGTGACCAAACCTATTATATCTCCCACCCTACTTGGAATTTTAAAAATGTCAACAATATCTTAATACTTACGAGACCCCAGTACCAGCAAGCGTCTGATCCCATTTAGCGTTAGTGGTGCTAGCCACGGCCAGTTTAGCGATCCTCCTGAACCGGGACAGACCGTCCTCATCAGCTGGTTTCTCTTCATCCAGCGCCACTGGAGCCACGTGGAAGTCCTTCATGAGACGACGCTCCCATACTTTCATTCGCTTACCGAGGACCACTGGAAATATCAGTTACATTAGCCACTTAAAAAAATACATTTGAAACAAATTTGGACGATAAAGTTTATGTACAAAAGTAGACTTCAGAAAAAAATAATGTGAATTCAATCTTTTCGCAATATTCTTTGAGGACTACACATTTAAAAAATCTCATTGCTATTGCATAAAACGATGCATATTGTTTACCTGAATGACTTGAAATAATGTTTTGACTCGAAAAACATTAACATTAGGAAACCGTCAAAACCTACTTGAAGTAATTCTCCGGAAAATCGAATCTTGCAAACTAACTAAACTAAAATCGCTGATAAATAAGCAATTATAAACAACAAAGCAATATACAACACAAATTAAAATATTAACAGATCATTCCAACTATGTGCCGGATCCATCACCGAGAATCTTCAATGCATCCTTTATTGATGGACCCCAACATGTTATTTAAGCTTCTTACAGTCATTTCACAAACACCTATTCACAGACCCAAAAATTCAACAAAAGCATCGACTAATCAACTCCTACTTACTCTTCTCCTTCCTATCAGTAAAGCTGACGTCCATGCCGTTCTTCTCGAAGACTTCGAGCAGCTCATACCTCAGAGCCGACACGTCTCCCTTCAGCTCGTTAATGTCATCTTCCGTAACCGGCTCATCATCCATCTTCCTGTGCATAGCTGACACGTAGCGCCAGACTAGAGCTCGCATTACTGCTGTGTAACGCACATCGTGTTCTTTCTCTTTTTGTTCCTGGGAAATAGAAATTAGTTGAAGTGAACTGGTGTACGTTTTGAGGAAGTATCATTACCTTTGCAAATAAGGTTATTTCAATTGAGGAAGCGAGACGAAGCGAGAGCGTTTAGCGGACTGTCTTGCTTGAACAACCCTTTTTTAGGTGGAAAATTATCAAATGACTTCTCTTCTCTCGCCTCGCTCAGGGTGGGAAATCATCAAATAAGTCCTCTCGCCTCGAGTTGAGTAGAAGGGAGTGTCAGAGTTCTACTGACTAAAACCCACCTATGTTCCTTCCTTTCCCGTTTGTGTACTGTGGCTGTAGTACCAATAATAGCTCGTACCCTGTTCTGAAGGAATACGGTTTTTGCCATTGATTGATATCAAACAGAATGTTCTAAAAGTATCTATTATTTTTAAGTAGTAATTCCTAATACTTTAAAGCATACTTAACATTATTCTATGTCAATTTTAGATGGGTTTAAGACTTGAGAATCAGAAACGAGGTCGATTCGATATATAACCGAAAAGATAAAACTGAAGTACGAATTTTAAAACCTAATAACCTAGGTAATAAACACACATCACCTTGGCTCTTGCAAAAACCACTTTTTACATAATATTGGCGCCCGACGTGGGGCAACTTTTTATAAACACCGTTTGTTTTAGTCTTTTAGCCTAGCCTATCAAAATTAAAATGATGTTTTTTAATTATATTGGCCTTGATAAATAATTGCGGTTCTTGTTAATTGTTTTGATACATTTGACCGTAAGGCTTTTTCCACCCCTTTGTTCATTACAACTTTAATAATCTTAGAACAAAATATCCGAGTTAAGTTTTCATTAAAAATTTCGGATGTTTTAATTAAGGGTGTTTAGCAGAATGCCTTTGTTTTCATTATTAGGCTTAGCACACGCTGTGGTCGGCGGGTTTAAATGATATCATGTTTAGTAATAATTAGGAATGTGTAGTAGGTTTGATATCTTGTATCTGCAGAATACATGATTCCAAAGATAATTTAATCCTTGTGATTATCACTGTTTTAATAATGACTATCGTGAGATTGATTCATTATTAAATGATGTAAAGGATTATCCACGCGTATTTATCGGGGGTGCCCGACTAGTTTCGGACCCAACCGGAGTCCTTAATCATGAGCTGACGGTTGGGTCCGAAACTCCTTTCATCATTCATCATTTAATACTAACTAATATGATTCTTTTTATGTATGTATTTGCTTCAACTGTTCATATTGCAAGACGGAAAAATGCCCTTTTTTAATTTTTGAAGTGTATTTTAACACATACAACATATAAATAAATTAAAAAGCCGACGAACTATACAACAAACATCATTCATACAGTAAAAGCTTATGTATAAAATACTTCGTTGAAAAGTAACTATGTCCAAGTGTACTAAGAATATAATAGGAGAAAGTTAGCCTCATACTTTTGTCCACAGAATCACTTATTCATCCATACCTATCAATTCTACAGCACATCCTTCCGAAAACAGTTTTGTCAGCTTTTAGCAATAAATAAGCAAACTTAAACAAACACAAACAACATTAATAAATTATTATGAAGTTAACAAATTTTCAACAACAATGGCGGAATGTAATTCTATTTTACTATCCCTACTAATATTATAAATGCGACAGTAGCTCTGTCTGTCTGTCTGCCTGTCTGTAACGCTTTCACGTCTAAACCACTGAACTGATTTGAATGAAATTTGGTACAGAGATAGAGTTGACCTTGAGAAAGAACATGGGATTTTTATCCCGGACTTTTGAAGAGTTCTCTTGGAAACGCGATATAACAGACTTCGACGCGGGCGAAGCCGCGGGCGGAAAGCTAGTAATATTATACTTTTCATCGTACCCATCTAAATGTTTTCGGGGTTCAATTTTATTAATTAGGTTTCTAAACTGTTATTGGGTTAGTGTAACGTGGGTATCTTTATGCATATGACTTGAATGTTTGTGAAGCCCTAAAACGAGTATTAAATTCCTTAATGCAAGAGTCGTTTAAATTAAAAAAAGTATCACGTGCTAGGTTTAGAAACTGCTACTACTGGTAGTAGTGTAGTGGATTAACTACGGGTACTGTAGTGAATCCTAATACGTAGTTCAGTTTTAATTCATTTCTTTTCATTAAATCTTTAATTCATTCTTCGCTTCGCAGTTCTGCTTGAAGAGATTTCTCAAAGAAATAAGGAGTACCCTTATATTACATAACTTTTGATTCTTGTAGTACGTAGTACAGAAAGTTCTATCAATTATTTATTTACGTAAATTGTTGAATAGTATTATATTAACCGGTTTAACCTGATTATACAGTGTTTGGCGTTTAGTTAAATAAGTCCCATGAAAACTTGTCGATTAGACAGCAGATCACATTAATTCTCCTCTAAGATGTCGGATGTGTCGAGTCTGAATACTCATTTTCTATTTGTTTTGGCCTATTATATTCTGATCAAAATTGTAGATTTTTATTGTATCCAACGTTAATAACTGTTTATCTGTCTAGGATGCCATCGACCTATCAAAGTGAAGCTAATAGCAACTTACAACAAATTTCAATGTTTCTTAAATATGAATTATGAATATTTAGCATTTATAAACAAAACACTGGTTTGTTGAAAGCCACCTAATAATAGAAATATGAAAACATTGCCCCCGCTGTCTTAAATACAGACATTTATAATTTAAATGCTTGGTAAGGCATAATTTTCTCATTATTTTTGCGAGAACAGACAGAGGGTGGCTGGCTGAAGGTATTTAGTTAAAATAAACCTTAAATATAAATATAAGGGGAAGATCATAAACCTGACTAGAAATTAAAAATGTTTTTTACGCCTATTTATTTAGAAACCTCAATATTGTTGTTCCGTTAACCTCTTTATTCCCACATTTTATACACTTTCTTTGTTTTAATAATACTACTTTCTTTCGACCACAATTCCGCTCCACGGTTACTTTCATTGGAATCCACATTTATCATCTTATCACACTGAGTTTTATCAATTTTACACTAAGCCAGGAAGCGGTTTACCTAACAGACAGAATTATAACGTCAGCTCATGATTCAAACGTAAGAAGAAAGCAGCAGAAGGGCTCGTAGTTTTCCCCGGTAAATGACTATCCAACACAAAAACATTTCTTTTTAATAGGTACTCGTAACTCTTAAGACATGCACGATCAACCGAACTTACAAACTGTTCACCGTTATAACATATATAAGTATAGATATGATTTTACTCACTTTCCCCTTCATCTTCCTCAGTTTATCCTTCTTCCTCAGGCCAAGCATCTTGAGTAACAGCTTGGGCGTCGGAAGAATGTTGAAAGGAGGAGGCAAAGTCGCGCTCTCCTCGAAGTAGCTCATCCACAGCCTGGTGCGAGCGAACTTCCATTCGACATCTGAATGTTCCTGTTAATTATTATAATCAAATCAAAATTCATGTATTCAAGGTAGGCCACACAGTTTAGAACGTCAAGTATTCTTTTACATAGATAGCACCCCTTGAGCGCTTCCTAAATGGTCAGGCTATGAAGAAGAAACAGCACAACCAACTGCACAGCATTGCACATGTGGTCATGATATGCTCCCTCTTCTAGAAGTTTGCAAAGTCTGACGAATCTTCTTACTTTTCTCGCTTTTGAAAGGAGACTTACTTTTTTTTTTTGTTAAGTAAATCCATATTATTGATCACCTATAAGGAGTCCAAATTTCTATATTTAACACGTTTTAGCAAAATTCTATATAATGAAACTTTGCCCACTTAGATACGAGCGTACCTGTCTAATTGCCGAATTGCCTGTTAACCTGCACATTAATTGACCTGCTGCATTCCGATGATGCCGCCGCCAACATACAATAATTATTATATGTAGATCAAATCTACTAATGACCCGAAAAGATGAGAATATTTTTGTACATGCTTCGTTTTAGCAACAAAAATAAACTGTTCTCTTCATCAAGTCTAGCACAAAAAGAATTAACAGACAGTTGGACTAGCTTCCCGTTATTTTGGCGGGTGCCTCTTTGACTACTTATAATAAGAGAGACTATGTAAAACTACTAACCAAAAGTCTTAAATTAGCTTAAAGCTTACCAAAAGCTTAAGCTTAACAAAAATAAAACGTAATTGTTTGACTCCTTCATAAAATAAAACTTAATTTAACAGTTATACACCGTTTCAAAGCTAGAATACTATATAAGTAAGTAGGTAAACTGTTTGTCGTATTTTAATAACTGCAAGGTTTCCACTTAATTTTTCTTTTGCGTATGAAAAAGTACAAATGAATGCGAGCTCTCTGGAAGCTACTACATAAATAAATACGTAATACTAAATGGTGCTGTTCTTGAAAATAATAACTTTTCTATTTTAGATAGAAAATATAGATACGCAGTCGCTCCTTGTAAAACACTGGTACTTAACTGAAACCGGTTTGACTGGTAGCCGACCCCAACATAGTTGGGAAAAGGCTGGGCCAATGATGAATAACTTTCCTATTTTGTCTTTGACCCTAGTTAAACACCCTAGCATTTTCTCCACTCGTGTATGTCTCTCCACTCATAATATGACATATCCTACAATCGTTAATTTAGCGGTTGTGCGAAAACAAACCAAGTAACTTCTCGTAAGGTGCAAAAATAAATTGTCAAATTATATGTCGGTCGAGAAATTAAAACGCAAAAATACGGATGAACCTGGATGTTTAAAAAAAACAGCCATTCAGATAAAAAATACTTAAAATTAACCTTCTGAGATGTAATTCACTAATTCACTGTACAAACTATGCAGATACCTTGCTGCATTTAACTTCCTTTGACAACGTTACTTAAACAGTTCTAATTAAATTGGATTTAATTAAATTTAAAAGTCATTTCCAAATGGAACTTAGTATTCTTGAAATAACTTATTTGTGTTTTTTATTTTATTTCTCATCTTAATCGTGTTGTTTTAAACACACGTACTCGTAGATACGAGTGTTGACTTACTTTGTATTTTTTTTTCTATTTTGTGTGTACATAAATGATTAATAAATAAATTTAAATAATGTTAATATTAAACAATTTAAACGTAATGCCATCTAACCTTTAATATGCCACAATTTTGATTTTTGTTTTTGATTTTATATACTTCTAAATACATATATATTTCAGATAAATTATAACCAGATACAAAACAAATGAACTTGCTCATCACACTTGGGTTTGTTCTGAGTGGGAACCGAAACTACGACCTCCGGTAAAGCAGTCAGGGCCTGAAAACACTAGGCCAAGTTACAGGCCCGTCGAATATAAAATATCAATTCCTTTTAGCCGCGTCTATCTGACCTACCACAACTAACAATATCAAGAAGTTTCCATAGCGTCTCTCAGAGTTTCAAAGCATTTCATAAGTCCATGTAAATTTTGTTAATAGATAGTCTTACAACAACGTTTAAATAATATACCTTTGCAATCTTCACTCATTATAACCAACTGAATAAAATTATTTGCCGAACCGTCTACAAATATTAAGGAGATCTGAATCAAAATTGTGTGATTCGGTCCCAAGAGTCGTCATAATTCCAATAAATGGTTCTTAAAATCGTAAGTAAATATAACTTCAGTCTAGGGAACACTGATTCTTATTAAGAGTTACAGGGGACACATTTATTTACAGTCATAAAAAACCTTTTCTTTCAAAAGACGCAGAAATTGTTTTAAATTAATGTTTTAAAATATGTTTTTATAACATCTATACTAATATTTAAAGCTGAAGAGTTTGTTTGTTTGTTTGAACGCGCTAATCTCAGGAACTACTAGTTGATATATAAAAAAACGTTTAAAAGTTTAAAAGATACTTGTTGTTATAACGGCATCAGAAATACGTCTTCAGTAAACAACAAAATAAAAAAGTCTTCTACTCCGTATATTGCTTATGTGAATACATTTTCATTTACTCCTAATTTATTATCGAACAATTAATAAATAATTGTTTCACCTTTTATTAATCTACGAAAAATAAATATGCGTATAACCTTAATTAACTTTAAAAGTAAGTTTAAATCGTACATTCATAATCTCCTTTTTACTAGTCTTCGTTGCTAGAGACTCTACATCAAAAGAAAATCTAGCAAGCGAGCAACTAAAAAAGTGTACAATTTAAACATTTTATGAGAGGAAAACCGTCGCATTCAGAGGTATTCATTAAAAATGAATAGGAATGTTAATTCCACTAGTTTTGCGGCATAAAACTAGAGTGGTGCTTATGAGATAGTTAGGGAGTAGGTACTTGCGAAATATGTACCTATGTTTAAGTAAAAGAGGTATGAGTCCCGATTTTAAGACTGTTTAACTAAATACACCTTGACGTTTATAAATCGGCTTGTTTGATTGTACTTTTGTGTTCAATCAACTTGAACTTTTGAACTTCAAAAAGGAGGTACGTAATTCGTCTGTTTTTTTTGTTTGTTATCCATAGCTACGGACTTAATGAAAGGATTTTTTTGATTCTCTTTTATAGTTTTCATTTGGTCGCATACAATTTGATCGAGATTAATAGATTTTTTAATTGAAGTCAGTTGTATGTTTTTTTGTTAGTAAAATATATTACATCATTTACTTCAAATCTTATGCTTCGCCGTTAGTACCTATGTAATTAGATAAATAGCGAATTACCATTCAAACAAGCTATATGAAAATGATCTGTAAATTAAAAATATAGTTAAATTACTTACCTCCATAGAACTAATAGCTTCTTATTTATTAATTTTATTAAACTTTTATTCAACTCCATCCAATTCTACTCCATCCCTGTTCTAACAGAATCTTGGTTAAATAAAACTGTTGAACAAGTACTCACATCGATCATCGCATAAGAGTTGGACATCATAGCGATGAGGAGGTTCAACAACACGATGACGTTGATCACAGAGTATGAGCCGAACATCAGCAGCCCCCAGAACCTCGTGTAGCTCTTGATGCCGGCAAGTTCGAAGTTCTCCAGGCCGACCATGCCGAAGGAGGCCCAGAATAGAGATTGCGATGCCTCGAAGACGCTGGTGGAGAAATTGTGGAGTTGAGAGTGTGTATAGGTGGACAATTGAATATAATAATATTCCACAAGTTTAACACAATGGCATCTAGTCTCAAACTAAGTGAAGCTTCTATTATGAGTACTAGACAACTGATAAACATACTTACTTATACAGATAAATTACCGTCATACAGAGAACTAGTGATCGTGCTCATCACACAAACATTTGTCCTGGGTGTCGTTTGGGTGGGAAACCTACGACCTCTGGTATAGCAGTCAGGGTGTCTAACCACTAGACCAATAGGCCAATCAATACGAAACAATCTCGCGTGCCTTTTCTGAGCTTCACTCTTTCAGGCCAGATGGTTTTATTTCCCTGCTTCATTCGCACGCAAGTGACGTTTGCGTGCAGCTCGCCTACAATAAACCTCATAAAGTAGCACGCGAATGAACCTGTACAATGCCACCGACAGTGCTGTTAGCGTAGCTGCTGGGCTGGCAAAATACAATTCAAAGAATAAATGCAATCCGCTACAAAGGTAGGGAGAATATAGCGCATATTCAATGCATTGTCAGTGTATTTTCTAGATCTGGATACACTTTAACAGTATCTGAAGATAGAAACCTGCCTGAAAAACTACATAGATCGAATGATCTGAATGTAGATGGGTATAGGCATATGTTCCACGGATACAAGTTATTTCTCCACAAGAGCTAAATTTACCGAAGTATACACCCGAGCATTATTTAAAAATGTTTAAGTTACATTTCATCACTGAATATGGCTTTAAAATGAAACAAACAATTAATTGACAAATTAATATAATAAAGTGACCATGACCAAATGTGCACAATCAATTTATTTTATAGCAAACACAACTGGAAACATCTACAGAAATAACAAATACAAAAAAAACGCCTTACCAAGCATTTTGAAAATTATCCCATTCTATACTAAAGAACAATAGCACAGAATAGTAGTCTAAAATATTTATATACTACGTCATGTGACAACCCTAGTTGTATTAAATAGCATACACAGAAAACACTTTAGCAAGTAGCTACGAGTTTAAGAGAGAACAAAATTTGGCAAAAGTCCTAAACAAGAAAATATACGAGATCACTGGAAGAATACATAGCCCAGTGTCGTTAATACGCGTGGTAGTCCATAGTTTCTCTCAGAGTCATGCAGTCCACTTCATCAATCTTCAAAGTATTCATCTTCACGTTGATATCTTCCTCCAATTGGATCTGAGTTTGTAGCAAGTAGCGCAAGGACGCCGTAGCCTCGTGTAGCATCTGTTGTAGCTGCTCCGTGCTCAGCCGTAGCATCTCACACTCGTAGTACAAAGCCTGCCCTGGTGGGTCCCTCACCAACTCAGCCCCTACTCTCTGAGCACGCTTGCCAAGCCTTGTATGTGCTAAAGCTGTATTCCCTTCCTTATCAGACAAAGCTTTTTGCAGCTGCAGTATATTGTCTTGCATATCAGAAATCTTCTGAGTGGTATCACGATGCATGTCCTCAAGCTTCGCTTTAGCTCTCTTCGTGTCTTCAATTCGTTCGTTGAATGCATGGTTACACTTCTTGTAAGCGTTCCACAGGTCGTCAATAACTTGTTTGAGAATTGTGTCGACGAACATGCGGATGGGGCGTGCACTAGTAACTTCCCTTGCTGCCAGCTGAATATTTTTCGCTGAATAAGCGTTGTACTCGTCGGCAGATATGTTTGCCGGGTCGAGACTAGCATAGCCTTCGTACACGGAGAGACACAGGTCAGTAGGTTTTAGAGAGAGATTAGCTTTGTCAAGGTCAATAGCAGACTGCTTGTACTGCAGATCTCTGTCGAGAAGGTATCTCGTAGAGCGAAGACGTCGCATCTGTTCGTTCAACTGTTCCAGCACTCGCCTCAGGAGGCTTTGTCCGCCAAGAATGGTGGTGATCTCCTGCTGCAGAGCGCTTTCCACCTCGTCGACTACTAAATCAATGCCAATGCGTCCGTCTCTTAGCATGAGGCACTTGCGGCATATTGCCAAGGCGTTAACCTGAAGAGAGCCCAAGCAGTCCAACAGTCGAGTTTTATACATGCTCAGAGCTTCGAGTTCCAAACAAATTTCTTTTCTTTGTATTTGAAGCTCATTTCTATTGAACTCGACGTCACCGATGCGTTCTTCGATACGTCTGTCAGAGGTAGCTTTGAGGATTTCTGCGCGCTCACCAGTTTCTTCCCTAACTCTTGCAGACTCCCCGAGGACCCTGTCAGCCAGCTGCTGCTGGTCTTCAGTATTCCTGCATCGTTGCTGGTTGCTCAGCTTCCACTCCGCGAGCGTGAACTTCGCTGTCCGTGGAGGCATGCATACTATGGCCTGTTCGGACAATCTAGTGGTCGCTATGGGAGCTCCAATCACATGACGGACCCCAAACTGTTCTTCACACATTTTTACAAAAGATGAACAAAATAATTTCAAAAATAAACACGCTTCAAAATTCGATGGAACAGCCCCGCGAAGAAATTGACAAAACTGTATATTCGGTTGCCTTGGTTACGTATTCAGTTGGAGGGTTTCTATGCGAACTCTTTTTTGATTTGTCGTTGAACTAATAACAAAGTAAAACGAGTATTATTTTCATTTTTGGAAATACTAAACATGGAGTTGATCACTCCTCGCTCTACAATGTATTTATAAATTTCCTCGATTGTACACGTTTAACAACACTAGATCCATTTAAAAGGATTTAAGTCATTAGCAAAAAACATTTATGTAACGTCACAAGTATCTTGATGGTCTACTTTAATTTATTTCCGCTACTATTCAAATACGAAAACCTTGTTAACACGCTCGTTTTTAAATCATTTAGTCGTAACCTTGATCCTCAAAAGTCAGAAAAAAAATCAATAAACGCCGTCCCTAAAAACCATAACTAAGAACACCCTTGTATTTAAACAGCTGATTCATAAACAAGAGCTATGATAAAAATATAGATAATCAGTAGCGTACAATACATTTAGCAATATCTAAGTGAAAGTAAAATGAGATGAGCACAATAATTGCTTGACAAAATGATAATTTATATGACATACTAGCTGACCCAGCAAACGTTGTTTTGCCCAATAAATTATTTCTAGTTCTATGTATTTTAGTGCCACATTATAAAAAAGCAAAAAAAATCGTCCAAAATATAAAATATATTTTTTAGTGTGAGCAACCCTTATCTTGCAACTCCTTGGGTATGAAAAATAGATGTTGTTCTATTCTCAGACCTACCCAATATGTATACAAAATGTCAGAAAAATCGGTCGAACCGTTTCGGAGGAGTACGGTAACTAACATTGTGGCACGGGAATTTTATATATTAGAAGATTAAACTTTATGATGACTTGACTGCACGGATAGCCGACTTGCAAATGTAACCACGCCAAATCCGTTGCGCGCGACGATTAGCAGCATGGACACCCGCGTATGACAAGCATTTGTGTGATTCGCAAATCTCGATTCTGGGTGTCTCTGTGCATATCTTGGGGTCTTTGACAAACATATCGGCAATTTTGGCAAGTTAACATGTTAGTGCGGAAGTCGTTTATTTTAAAAACATAATATGTGCGAACATTAAAAAATGCCTAATAAAACCAGTTGATTTACAGGCTGGTGGTATTAGGTAATTTCTAAGGCAGTTTTATTGTTAGCTAAAACGTCTTCCCTTATAGAAATATTTATCATAGAAAACTAAAACTAGCATACAGAACACAATCCATTTACCTAGCGTGACCTAGCAGTACTACAACTTCATTACGACTGACTTTCCGAAGCTTCTCCATTTCATACAGGAGTCCCCCGCGTTGTCCCAGTCCGGCAGACCGCCCGGCAACACGTAACATTTGCGTTTTTCCAAGTCCGCGAAGTACCACAGCAATTGGTTTAGACCTATTTTTCATATTTGCTTTAGATTCTGCGATTTTGTGTATGTTATCTTTTTACTTTAAAATAATTTTGGGTTATGTGACTACGTTTTTTATGTTAAACGAATCTGTGCTTTGATTAAAGTTTTCAATAAGACCAAAAAATATAATACGAAACATTGCACACAATTATCATCAGAATTATAAAGTTATAATATTAAACGTTAAGACAATGTAGTTCAATTTAAAGTTAAAATTATTTTAAATGAAGTTATTTAAGAAAGAAAAAAAGTAAATTCAGAACGATAAAAACGCCGCGAGCGTGACATCACAAAATTTTGCAAAGGATGAAATAATTAACTAGTTTTAAGATTACTGAATAAAAACTTACCACAAGCGAAGGCAAACAGCACCAAACTATAGATGAAGAAGAACTTGACGATATCTATGACCATCCGACCGAGAGAGATCTGAAGCGGTCCTAAGTGAGGGTTGATGGAGAACAGGTGGACCAGCTTTAAGGCACTGTGGAATAACAAATTTATTAAGAACAATACAAATGTACTATCTGTATACAAATGTTGATATTGTCAGGATAGAAGTTAAGATAGAAAGACCGCTTTAAGTAGACAAGAATCCTTACCTACTTAAAGAAGTACGTGAATGTTTAACGGACTATAAAATTGATTTTGCAAAGGACAATTAGGAAAAATAAGTCAAAACTCTTTAAAAGGAAGCTGAACTGTATAGTAACGAAAAAATAATTAACATATTATAGTTACTATCTTGACTTAGAGATCAAATACTAACCTAAATATATTAGCTGCAGCAAACAATCCTTCAGCAATCAACTGTGGATCGAAGGCATCCCAGTTCTCTCTCGGTATGAACTTCGTCTGAGGGTCTCTCCTGATCTCCGAGGTCTGTTGGATGTAGGCAGCGAACCTCAGGACGGCAACGGCAACATATAAGGAGTTCCTGGTGAAATCGATGAAGTTCCACATGTTCCGGAGGTAGGAGCGAATGCCTTCGATGTAGATTTCTTGGGTCTCTTCCCATATGAAACCTGGTGGGGAAATTAGGATACTTTCACATATCACGATTTCGTATCAAAATAGCCAAACAAGGATAAGGCAAATTAAGAAGAGGATTTTTTTTCTGCCCTACAGATTAAGAACATTATTTTAAAAATATACATATATGCTCTTGTCCATTAACATTTCCTCTATCCAAGTGCTTAAGCCCAGGTGTCAGTTACCTCAAAATTTCATCAAATTCGGTCTAGCCATTTTGTGTGAAGGGGTAACAAAGAAACATACTAAAACATTCACATACTTACGAATTTATATTATTAGCTATATGCCTTAAATTTTGGAATGCAATAAAGTAAGTATTAAGGTACTTACCAAGTACATAAACAACAACAACCAATTCCAAATACGTGGGTCCATTTCCTCTCTGTTTCAGAAGTTCTTTTTCCAGTTCTTTGACCATCCACTCCGGACCAAACAGTTGTATCGCTTGAACCTCCGCTCTTTGTGACACCAGAATTAGAATCACTGTTGGACAATGAATGGAAATGAAATAACGTTAATAAATTGATACAATACTGTGTTATGGAATCGTTACTGCTTATACAAATGGATGCGCGTCCAAATTTTGTATCACGGAAGTAGTGAAATACCTAAATAACCCTAACTAAATATCATTCAACAACTTATTAATCCACAGTACGTTTTTATGGGGATAATAACTGACAGTCCAAATTCTATCTCTCTCGAAAAGAAAACGGATTGAAACAACGAATTTGTAAATTACAAAAAAACGCAAAAAAAAATATAACTTGAAACTTACGCAAAAAGAAGAGATAACTAGACGCATGGATCAAGAACTTCATAAACGGTTTCCTCATGAGCTTTCCAGTCGAACAGTTGGGGGCCACCATGTACAAGCTGCAGTAGAAGGGGAACAGCAAGGCTACGCGGCAGATGATCATGATCTTCTCCATAGTGGTCTTCCGACGGAACCCTGGGACGCCCTCGTACCAGATGGAAGCGAGCAGCTGTTGGATGTTGGGGTGGGCTACGAACTGAATGACAAAATTTGATTTTTAAATTGACGTGTATGGTTTTTGATTTATTGGGTCAGGTAGGTAATCTCTCTGTGAAGTAACTATTTCGGTAATAGTTAAGCTTAAAGGTGAGCCTCAGATAGTTGGGGAAAGATTATGAAAATATAGAATAAAATAAACGTTTTTATTACTTTCATGATCATTTTTAATGCCATGCATAATGTTATTTAATAGTTTTTTGTGGTTGCTTTATTGCTCAACAAATGTTATGTTACCAACAACACATAATTAATATTTCTATCTTGTTTTTTGTATATCATCATTTTTTGACGATGCTCGTCATATTTACCTTTTTCTGCTTAAAATCAATGGCAAGCTCCAACCTCGCTAGTTTCATATGGTCGCCGTCCACAAAGGCCGGTTCGTCAGGGTCGTGGTTCAGGATAATGGCCAGCTCTTGAGAACTCCGCGACTGATCTAACAGGTCTACTGCAAACAGTTGTGCTTGTCGACGAAGCTCTAGGTATTCTGCTTTACTTTCCTGGTAAATGAATTAAGGTGTGAGGAAACTTTCGAGAAGAATATTTTGAGGTTTTATTTTCTAAAGTAATTTAGTGGCCTTCGGTTATGATGGTCGACAGTTTTCCTCGCTAATTTCGAGTGTATTTAAAGAAGTTCCAGAAGTAAACAAGTATACAAATAGACTGGGATGAAGTTCGATGATAAAGTTTTGTAGCTATTAAAATGAAAATTATTGAGTAAAAGAAAAATAGATCTCAAAATTGGTCAACTATAAAAACTCTGACAGAAATTGACCTAAACAACTTCCTTACCTGTTCAGCAAAAGCCAAGTTTCGTAATTCCCAAGACAGTTGAAAGGCAGTCAGGATAGGGTCAGTTGAAGATAGAGCGATTAAAGACGGTGAAGCTAAAGCCCTGTATTCGTTGAGCCGGGCCAGTGAGTGCCGGAGGGAATCCTCCGAAGACTCGCGGATGCACTCCTCACAACCACACCTGGAAGTAGATAGCATATTGTCAAAGTTCAAAATACCAATTTTTCTACCTATTAAAAAGGAAACATACGAAACGTAGGGATCAAAGCCATTATAATAATGATGTTTTAGGAGCTCAAAAAGCCGAGTTTCGTAAGACAATTTACTATCAGTTTATAAATGATATTAAAACTTAGATTACGAATATACTTAAGCAATCCATTCATTCAGCCATTATTGAGGCGCACGGCTGGACTTTGGCCGAGCCCAAGTTGCACTACAATACCCGGATGGGGAAAATATACGAACCAACACTTTTCTTTCTATTCTTTCCCTTCGCTCTCTCTTTTCTTTATCTCTACTCTAGTATTTTACATATAATTTCTTACTTGACATCATGAGGGTCTGGTAACGTGGCTCCACGGTCCAGCAGTATCTTGATGATCTCATAGTTGTTCTTATGAGCTGCTAACATCAGTGGAGTAATGTCGGGCGTGAACATCGCTGTGTTCGGATCTACTTTCTGCCAACTCTGAATGAGAAAGAACGAAGTCTTTTGTAAAAGTTCATTGTAGTCTTTAAAGACATAACATTTGGCCTAAAATCTGAATCATTCAAGAGAAAACGATTTTATTGATTCAGATTTTAGGCCAAATGTATTATGAGAGAGAAATCAATACTGAAGTAAACCCACATTTGAAAGTTTAATAAAAATCAAAGACCATTTTTTTATTTATCCTATACTTCTTCTGCTGCCGAATCCGGTCCAAAACAAAAAGGCTACTTGCTTATCCATATTTTTTTCAGATAGAAATATTATTTTGCAAAAGTCTAAAAAACTGTACCAAAAATCACTTACGTAAGGTTCTCCCTCTTTATGTATCAGCTCCTCGTGTTCCAACAGCAGTTCCACTGCCTCCACGAACTCAGCATTGATTGCTTGCAGCAGAGCATCCTTGGTGTCCACACCCATGATGACCAGTAGTTCCACCATCTCCAGGTTTTCCCCATCGATAGCCAAGGTCAAAGCACCACGACCCAACGAGTCCACGCAGTTGATTTCTATATGCTTCTTGCGATGAGCTTTTTGGAGAATTCTAGGAACAGAGAAAGGATAGATCTAAACTTGATGATGAAAAAATAGGTGAAGTTTAGTGATTTTTACCAGAAAGATTCAAAATTCAGAATACGGTAAGAGTTAAATCCTCAGCAACCAATTGAGATTAGTTTTATATTCAAGTTATTTTCATGCCATTCAGTACAAAAATAATACTTTTGTTTAGTTCTCTATTCATTTCATATCACACTGTGCCACGACGAATCGCACAGTTTATATTTAGCAAAAAAATGAATGACTCAATTGGCTAGACTGATGTATACTTGCTGTATGTAAGTATATGTATATAGAAAACTGGCATGTATTTTTGAAATTCAAAAGATAATGAATTCCCTAATTTACATAAATGATGCGAACTATTTATTTAGATTTATACCACAGATACTTTTTAAGTGTTTTTCGAGCTCGGATAGATCTGAAAAAAATCTGTTCCTAAAATTGTATCTAGCATGTAAAATTTTCATCTAGATAGAAAAGTATTTCCATCAAGACATGAAACATTTTCTCGGTTCAATGCTCAATACTTTCAATTTGCAATTTCATTCTATTTCATAGGGAACGGGTCCGCGGAGTTAATACCAAGATAATCCGATTACAGCTAGAACAATAATTAAGTTTGCTAACTTTTTCCGATCGGCAGCCATGTTTGAAAAACATACTGACGGTCTTCCGAAATATGTATAACTAACAATTTGTAGATACAATATCGGTCAAAAATAGAACGTCGTTGTGAATAAAGCTAAAATGTCCGTAACTCATGATTATTATATATTACTATATATTCATGATTATTACATACTCATGATTATTATATAGTATATATTACTATATTTTTGAAGCACTGAGATTAACTGAATTTTTTTGGCGTACAATATTTAGTCAAATCGTTACCGAGACATAGTGTGATGGTGGCCCTATTTTACTGACCAAATTCAAAAGCATGAAACATATTGGCATAAATGATCTGCGAAATTTACCTAATCCTTGCATTATACAGAAGATTTATTAGTATTACAATATTTAAAAAAAAACTTTGTGCCACACTATATTATGCCTTTAATTTTTATGCCAAAATGTGTGTTTCTAATTCTAAATCCCTTATACTATTTTGCTACAGCTGACAAAGCCAAAAGTACGAGTACACAAAGTCGTAAATAATTACTAATTTATACAAAAACTGCGTAACAATAAAAACGAACATTTATTTCAACAAAAACAACACCATAACTGTGTAATACTTAATACTTACAATTTTCATTATACGCACTAGAGTTTTAAAAAGAAAATTTTCCCCTAACAGTGATGACGTAAGCGGTTTTATTTTCAAACGACTCTGAAGCATTCCTTTGTTTATCTAAGCTTTTAAATATAATTGGACATTAAGTGAATTTTGTGATACGAAGATGGAAGTATGTACCGACACGATTTTTAAGTGTGTAAACAGAAATAAATACGTTCATTGTTTTTGTTTCGAGTTTTTCTTACTATAGTTATACATGTAGGCTGTTACTTTGTAGATCTGTGGGAAACCTAGGCTATTAGACTTGTGCTCTTTATATTTATAGTCTGGTAAATTTGAAACTATAGTAAACAGCATTTTAACATATTATAAAAATAGCCGTAGAGGTTGATCATTTTAAAACTTGGGGCCTACCGCCACTAAGTGCTTAGTAGAAAAAGGTTTTGCGTTATGCAACGATTAATAAGCCCTAGGTGCAGATTCGATGCTAATGCAGACATTTACCTAAAACCTGAGTTCTAGTACCTACTCACCTTCTAACATTGCCCATATCCCCACGCTCCACAGCGAGAAGATACTTCTTCTCCTCGAGGGTCAGCGGCTTCGGGAGCGTCGGGAGGTCCATCATCTTCTTCCCACATTCTAGCTCGGGATCACCCTGTACCATGGAGGTTAGACTATATTATAAAGACATGAACTTATAGATGCAGTTCAGTCAATACTCCAGTATGCAGCAAGTCGTGTAACACAATCAAACTTTTACAGTAACTTTCGTGAGAATTATTCATAACTAAAGTTTCGGACCCAACCGGAGTCCTTTATCATGAGCTGAGGCCGCGGGATCACGAGCTGCGTCGGGCACTCCCGATAAATGCTCGTGAGTAAACCGTTGCATCATTTAATACTAAATGAAATTTTGCTAACAATAGTATACAACCAAATTGTATGGTTATTGTTAAAGGTAACAGTTATAGTTTAATAAGTTCAGCAACTTATTCATTACGAACGAATAAACATAGATTTGAAGTTTTTTTGGGTCTAGGTATGTCAGTCAAAACATAAATCAACGTTTATCATCTAAAAATAAAATATTTTTGCACGCACTTAGCTTTGCTTACAAATAATATTCACAAAATGTTTCATAGTAATATTTGAATAGTAAAAAAAAATCAATAAAACAATTGACTTCTAATTCCCGCCATTTTTTTCAATGTTGTTTAACAATGTTTTCTTTTCATTTTAAACAAATAGCCCTTGAAACTGCCAGGCTTTCTACTTTGAAATTAGAACACCAGCAATAAGATAAATATTCAAAAAGCATTCACGTAATTAAATTAAACCTTATTAAATGTTTATTTATAAATTTAATAATACCTTTTTTTTGAAACCTCTTTTAATTTAAGTTGTTTGTATAATGAGATTTCAAAATTCTTTTAGAACGTTTTCTACGTATGCAGTACTGTACATACTATAAATAAGATTTTATTTTTATTTACCCGCCGTACTCAAGAACAGCTCTTGGCTATTTTTTCACATCAATAAATGTAGATATAATTGTATCTAAATTCAATTCGGAAGTGACAAAACTGCATAACACGTAAGGGCCACATATTACTTAAAGAAAAAATACCGAATACAACCATCAGTTTTTGTGACCTAGATATAATTTAGTTAGTTGATTTAAAGTATTGTTAAGTTACTCACGGCCTCCAGGTCCTTCTTCTCGGCCATGTCGGCGGTTTACCCCGCTTTCCTCTGGAGCGGCGTCCGTCCCCGCAGGCAGACTGCTTTCTACAACTAGAACAAGTCTTTAATAAAGATTACTGTTTCATTTAAAAACTTATACAGTTTTATTAAACAATAAAACAGACAACTTTTTTATATCGAAATATGTTTCATCCATTTTCAATGCCTGTCTGTCACTATAAACTTTCAGGTGAAAGAAACCCTTTATGGCTTTGGGGATTATTTGTTTCAATTAATGAACTCTATAAACGAAAATAAAAAGGTGTAGGCGTTCCAAAAAAAAAATACCATAGATAAAGAGGAAATTGTTGGCCCAAACGCCCGCCACAATTCACCTATCCCCAGTTGCTATGTAGACACAAAACTGGCCACATCTACAATTGAACACGTTTATTTATCCGTATCTAAGGCCACGCGCTCGAAGCCCCACAACTCCCTTCAGTAATACGAAGATAATCTACTTTGACATGACGATTACGACCGTCACCTACTTATAAACTGACATAACCTCATGAGAGTAATTCAATTGAGTAAAGTTTTCTAAACACAAACATTTTGTACTTGGGCTGGTGTCGGATGAATTGAGAAACATTTTTGGGTTAAACGTTATAATTAGATGGAAAACTGTAACGTCAAGCGAAATAAAAAGAAACATTATAAAATCATAAAGCAATAGACTTCTTGCAAACTCGCCGCGGCAATGATCATTCATACAATAAAAAAAAAAACTAATATGATCGTAGTTGAGAAATCTATACTTCTATATCTATACTAATCTATACTAATATATAAAGCTGAAGAGTTTGTTTGTTTGTTTTAACGCGCTAATCTCAGGAACTACTGGTCCGAATTGAAAAAATCTTTTTGTGTTGAATAGACCATTCATCGAGGAAGGCTTTAGGCTATAAACCATCACGCTGCGACTAATAGGAGCGAAGATACAATGGAAAATGTGAAAAAAAAACAGGGTAGATATAAATCATAACTTATATCTTCTACCCACGGGGACGAAGTCGCGGGCAACAGCTAGTGGTATAATAAAGGTCTGCCTGAGCGACAACCATTCGTTATTGGTTCCCTGTTTTTGTTGCAACAAGTTGCATGATAAAACAGTATTCACAATATTCACGTAGTAGACACATTAAATTCATGGATTATTAGTATTATACATAACTAGAATGGTGGTCTAGTAGTTAGAGGCCTTGGCTGCTATACCGGAGGTGGTTCGCTTCCCACTAACAATATGTATGTATTTAGAAGTATTTTAGTAAATTTATCTATTGTTTAGTAACAATTAAACAAGCTTTGGTTAGTTTGAGGCTAGATGGTGTCGTCTAATAGCTGATGAATGTTATATTAAAGTTAGAAAAAAATATATTAACTATAGCTACTCTTACCTACTCATCAAACACAACTAAATCGACAAAAAAATTTAAGCATCACTTTAATATCTCATCACGTTTATTTTGTACAAGCCACTATTCACCTGAAATCTTTTTCGACTCAAATTCGAAAACAGCATGACATAACAAGGAGACATGCTTCTAATACCAAAAGGAAACAAAGAAAGACATGCCCGCCGAAGGCAATAAAAAGCTATTTTCATGAATCTATAAATATTCTTGGGCATTTTAAATATACTATTGAATTTACTTATATTCGGTTTTATATTATGTAGATACGTATTTAGATTGTGTAATTATTATGATCCAACATTTATGGATTATGGTTTTTTAGAACTCCGTGTCTCACAATATTAAACTAATATTTAACTTACTTAATAACTATATATAGTATATTTAGATCAATAAAACATACACCAATTGAAATAAAATGTAGCTGTCGTAAATGTGGTAATTTTAACGGCTTACCTAATTGTAACAAAATTATGTCTAGGGACAACTTTGAGAAGGGAGCCAAATGTCAAGTTTATGGCACCTATGTACATACAACTACTTCACACCCACTCCAACTAAGCTTTACATATGCATATTCTTTTCATTATTTATATTCTGGTTACTAAACGTTTATTCATAAAATTACAATATAAACCTTGAGGCTGAAAGTAATTAAAATTTAAATTAATTTGTTAAAAAAATATTGACAGAAATTCAAATAACAATCAACATTATTTCAAACTAATTACCAAACTAGTAAGTTCCTAGTCTGTCATAACAACATAATCTGAAACTGGAAACACAAAACCACAAATTCAAAAGCCTTGAGCAACACCTAGTTGTCTGAAAATGAACAAACCACAGTCATATGAAACTCACATAAAAAAAAAGTAATTAACAAATGACAAACCAAATACGACGAGGTTTGAATACGGAACTGTTTCCAACTGTCATGGCGCCGAAAGTTTTACCGCCAACTAGCTTTCAGAACTGCTTTTGTTGACCACGTGAATATATTAATTACTTTCGTAAAATTATAATACAATGGTTTTGTTCAGTACGTAAAAACTGTATAAGGTGATTGTACATTTTATTTTTAAGATTACAGTTGCTGAGCCTGATTTCCGTACAAAAAAATCGAAGGGTATACTAAGCGGGGGTATTCGAGACATAAATGGTTCCGTACTAATAGGCTAAAGCAAACCAAATGAGAAAAGAATGTTAGACACCAATCAAAAAAGAAACGACGGGATACAAAACATGGCCTATATTCATGCAGCATATCCCATCAAAATTACTCCCATTTTAAGAGCACCATACACAAACTGTTATCTCATCGAATCACATTCCCTAGACCTACATTTTACTACACTAAATCACATTTGTATTGAGTGACAAAACCTATCGGCGTCTGTCTGTCTGCCAACCTAGATTTATGCTGAAAACCCAGAGTTACTTGGCTTACAACCTTTTATCGCTTTCCTCTTTGTAAATGGGTATAAGATAACTAGATAAGGCAGAGTTGAGTCTCTCAAACGGTTCTTTGTTTTTTCTAATGCTTTGCCAAATGACTTAGGATGCACGGAATTTCCCGCTCTGTCTTTATATTGTACCTATACTATGCGTTTCAGTTACGTAGGTATAGAAATCAGCTGATGCCTCAACCGACTTCAAAAAGTAAGAAGTTCTCAATTCGTCTGTTTTTTTTTTAATAAGTGTTAGCTTACTTCGGACTGGACAAACCGATTTTGTTGATTATTTTTTTTCATTTAAAGTGAAAAAGCTGTCATTCGGTCCCATAATTTCATCAATTTGCTAAGTAGGTTATAATTTTTGTTATTAAAATAACTATATTGTATTTCAAGCAAGCAAAAACAAACTTACTGCATTTTTTATTATTAAGGTTCTCTTTTTAAAAATATGTATAAGAAACGAACTACAACACAAAAGGGTTTCAAAACTCTTCTACACAACAAAAGTGACTGCTGGCAAATAAAAGAAACAAATTATTTTTTCTATTGTAAGTGGTAACACAGACTCTTAAGCACGAAATAAGCAGGTGGGTAAACATTTACGCCACACAAATATATAACTGCGAAGGTTGATGCCGAGGCACAAAAGGTCTACTTACATCTTGTTATATATGCCAGTAGTTTCGCCAATGTTGTTGTTACAAATATAAACAAACTACGTTAACTGCTTAATGTGTATAAATTACGTAGAAATCACTATAATCTCTAGGAATGAAAACAATACAGTGTGCGCAACGTGTTGCGGGATTCATCTTCGACAAGCATTTTTGTGATCCACGAATGCTTTATCTGAGTCTGGGTTTTCTCCGCATGTGATTTGTATGTTTCGGAAATTCCTCGCAACCCAAGAATGGAAGTGGAAGTAAGGTAGTCGATTTATAAATAAATAAAGAAAGTCATTTGCACTCACAAATCATAACTTTAAGTCTTGAAGACAGACTTAATATTGATCTACTTTTATATGATAGAACCGCCTTTTACATCTTCTTTCAGTATTCAGCGATAAAAATATTCAACACTTGTTTTAGCGTTTGTAATAAATATTAATACCTATTTATGGCAATTTGTTTTGTCTGATATTTTCAATCGATCAAACAATATGGAACCGTACAAAACACTTCACATTATTATGTGTAAAGCTAGCATAAAGCTAAGCTAGGACATTGATAACAGTGATGTTAAAAGTTTCCGTTGGAAGGTCTTCTATAAAGTTTTATAAAATTTATATCAATTTCCGAAATAAAGCATCATAATGTCTAGTTGTAATTTGTCGGGAGTTGTAACCGAACACAAACAAACAGGTGACTTTCGACCCATAATTTGTCACTAATATATTTCACCTTCAACTACTAATTGTAAAATTATGTGAAAGCCATTGAAATGCGTAAACAACGCGACATTCAACTTGTACAAACTAATTTATGTTATTAGACATACTTAGGTGCTTTATTTTAGGAATGATGTTCTGATATTCTTCTATGACAAGCAACTCCGTCCGAATTAATAATAAAGTTTTAATAAAACAAAGGCAAGCAACTCCTTTATTTTTTATTTATTTTTATTTATTTAGACTTATTTAGTCTTTCTATTTTCTGTTATTTTATTTACAGAACATACTTTTATCAACTAGGCACCTACTATAATTTTAGAAAAGTATTTACCTACTCACGAGAGTGCTTCCATATTTATGAAAATGAATACACACTAGACTAGAATTGCTATCAACAAACCAATCAGTTCGCCTTTTACACAATACAACGGAAATTTAAAATCCACACCCAGTTAATAGCAATCACCAATTAATTGTATCTGTCTACGAATATCCAAGTCTATTCTCAAAACAATATTCATTTTCAATCATAATTCTAAGCTTCAATAAACTGCATCGCAAACTTTACCCTTTCTACTTTCGATCGACCTTTTATTTACAATAAATAAATAATTAATAATTGTACTTACGGAGGAAACGAACGCCGAGGCTGACGTGACGCCACTCCTGCGTGCCGGCCACCCCCCTCGCTTATAAACCAGCCAGTGATCCTATTAGCTGTCGCCGGATGAACCCGGTTCGATGCCGTTCCGACCACGCGTCCATTTGTAGATAGTTTTCAGTTTTCAAGGTCAAACGTCTGGTTTGTACAATTGATTAGCTGATCAATTGTCGCGTGTGATTTGTAATCTTGTTATTTGTTGTCATGTGGATTGTTTGGGGATGGTTTAAAGGCTGATTTGATATCCTATTCTCGTTTTTTATTGTGGAAAGGCCGACCATAGTTATAAGAAATAACACCAACCTGATTTATGCCTAGGCTTCATAGGAATTAGCGAATGCATACATTTGTACTTGTTGCACTGAGCTTACCTTGATAATCTTAAGAAATACTTCCTTTACATTCTGCACAAGACAAAAAAATTAAGGCTTCAATAACTACAGTTTAAAATCGAATGGTTTTAATTTTTTAATTGTAGACAAAATTTCTCATGGTATGGGCTCTGTGCATTTTAGCAACAGCAGATGCGCAGCCTGATGGCCTCAGCTTCAGTCGACATCTTAGTTTTCCACTCAGTAACATATAGGAGCTCGTGGCCAGTGCCGGCGTAAGGGCCACTGACACCCCGGGCGAAAATATTGTGGCGCCCACTTGAGGGAAGCAATATCAAGTGTTAGTTTTTTGCTGATCCCAAATAAAATTATATAAAGAATTTCATCTTTGCTTTAGTGTTACGTTTGGCGGTGGAAGTATTCCACCTCTAGCGTAGAGCACAGTTCTGAGGGTTTGCGCCAGGAGAGGCAAGAGACTCCAACTTGAACTCCTTGGCGCCCTCAGAATTTTTCGCCCTGGGCCATCGCCCCATCACGCCCCCCCTAACGCCGGCACTGCTCGTGGCTAAGCTATAGCTAGATAAGTGAATCGATTACCTACAGGTTAAGCTAAGCTTGAGGCGGTTTGTAAGTAGATGAATGACCATCTTTGTCACGAGTTACTCCGTGTTTCGGAAGGCACGTAAAGTTGTGGGTCCCGGCTGCAAGCCGACTCGAACATAGTTGGGAAATAGGCCGATGATAACATAAGATCGCTATGTCCAAGCCATACCTAGTAGCTGGATCTACTGACGAGAGCCATGACCTCGGGTAAATTTGTTGTCCCTAGAGTTACCAATTCTATGGAGACAGGACGCTAAGGAAACGTATTCCATATATCCTCAACAGTTTACCCGCGGACATCAGAGATGAACAAAATAAAAATAAATTTAAGTATAAATTAAAAAAATATTTAATAAATACTCTGCCATTATAACACTCCTTTATAAAATTAATATTAAGTAACACCTTGTTAAGTTTATATAATAATATGTATAATTTAAGTTTATTTATAAGTTTATATACTTTTGATCTCGCAGACAAACAGTGTGTACTGTTTTGTGAGACACTGTACTATAACGTGTACCTGTAATAATTGAATAAATAAATAAATAATAAACTGACAGTATAACACAGGGCTGTCCGAAAACACCGAGAAACCTTCCCTTACGAACGTAATAAATAGTGTTGTTCTTATTCAGAGCAGTTTTTACGTAGCTCTGAAATTTACAACCATAACAAAACAATGATTTTTTTATCCTCGTATTATTGTTGTTTGGTAAGTCACCAGATGCCTCTCGTAAAAAATATTTTAAGAGTATAACATCTTTGGGTATTTTTCATAACAATTAAGTAATTTCAAATCCCACAGCAAGATTTAGGCCAAATTAGAATGAAGATATAATTATACACTATCACCAAAAATAACTTTACTACCTATGAATATTTTACGCCCTTCTTGTACATGCATATCTAAATATATTTTTTAATTTTCAGGATGAGGATTCAGCAGTCTCAAGAGCAAATACTGAGCCCTTTTCAAGAGATGGATTACCTGCGTAATTAAATATTAAAATCGACAGTCAATCATTTCTTGAGCCCTATCACGTAATCCATTGGTCATCATATTTCTTTATATGTCATAAGTTACCGTTGGAACTTATGAATGTCAGACGTTATTAAGAAAGAAGTATTATTTGAGACGCAAGATTTAGGGTTTTACTTTTTTATCATCCGTCGGGCTCAATTTTGATAATAGTACCTATAAATGTCTTATTGTATAATTTTTTTCCGAATCTGGGTTTCAACAAGCTCCGTATCTAAATTGTGCCCATTTGCGGTCATCACACGACACTGGCAGAAACATCTGAAACTATCAGCAAATTGCCATAGGCAAAAAAACCTGACTGAAATCCGCAGCTAGCAACATCGGCATAAGGACTTAAGTAAGTGACGAATAAGCTTAATTGAAGAAATAAAAATCCAAATAAAAATGTAAAACTTTATTACATCTCACAGTTCAACATAAGGTACTGTACACATCGGACTACTTACTCGAGACTAGCGCAATTCCAGATATGTCACGATAAATTACACAGATACAACTAACAAACACCTTAATAACCTAAATATACAATCAGGGAAACAGTTCACTCACATACATACCTAAGGTACTAAGTTAAGTTGAATTAGTAACATAACATTAAACAAAAGTCGACTAAGGGTCTAAACAGACGGACCGCATTTTAACTGCAATCCAACTGCAAATTTGCAGTTCGGATGCAGTTTGAATGCAGTTGACACGACTGCAATAGAACAGCAAACCAACCGCGCGGTCCAATTGCAGTCAACGTTGACATTTCTATTAGATGAATAAGTCGACACTTGTAAAGAAAACTCTGAGAGAGACATATAAGTGGCACCAATATTATAAACGATATTGGTAGGAGATTTTTAATGTGGTTCCGAAAGAAACAGCGTTTTTTTTTTGAATAAAGTTAAAGCGCTTTCAAGATTTCTTGCTAATATTTGATCGCATATTTTACGTCTAGGGCTTACCTACCTTTATTGGACCCATGCCCTTACAAAAATGCTTAAACATATAAAAAGCAAAGGTCCTTACTATAGAAAAACGAATTAATTTCTAACTACCTCCATTTAGATCTAGTACAAAAAGAGTTTATTTTCTTCGCCTGTTGATATTCCAGTATTGCCAGTTTCAAAAAAAAAGCAACAAAAACAGAAAAGCTAAAAACTAGCTTTATGTTTATTATTTAGACTTTTATAAGTATAATAAAAGTTCAAGAACAATTTCCCTGATTATAAGAAAAGCTAAGCGTCTAATACATATTATTGCTGATATTCTTCATATTATTACATGATATTTACAATATAAACATGTACCCTACAGCAAACCAGCTAAAAATATAGCTACCCTCATTTATAATATAAAAAGCGAACACTTTCACCGTTTAAAACAACAAAATAATTTACAAACAAAGCATTTTTTTAACTAGTTCTTATTCTGTTAACAGACAAGTATTGTTCTCGAAAAATCCCGACTAGTTTCGCTCATACGGCATTAGGTCATTTTTAATGACCCTGAGCGGTGGGATCGTTCAGATTACAAGAGAAAAATGCAAGCAATTATCGCTCGCAGTCAAAAATCCGAAATTAATTAGGCTTTTCGAGAACACACTTACATATATGCAACACAGAATTACCAATTAACACAAAAACTCATTACGATTATGCCACAATACATAAAACACAATTCTAATAACAGAAACACACACATATAACAATTACTATATATTTTATCCTTTTATTTCACCTGAGTATAACTTAAGCAAAGAAAAAACTCAAAGCAGTGTCGTGTTAAAATACCAAGAGCGAATACTTATTGGAGAAAATTGTTTTGTCGCCATACTCTCGTCCCAAATTTTTTGTGAGACGGATTCATTTGAAATGAAATACTACATTCTACAAATAGGATAAATATTATCATTTTTTTTTTCTTAAACCTGCTGTAGGATTTCAGACCTAATCAGATTCTTCTATAGACATTAACGACTCTAGTACTTGGGTGCGACACTAGTCGAGTGATCACGATAAATACGCGTGAGTAAACCGTTCTTTATGCGTTTCAAGTGTACGCATTTTATAACGTTAAATAAGTATTCTTGTCTCAAATAAGTTCTCGCCCTTAAAAGCACATTATTAGCTGCCAATTATACAAGAAATTAATTAAAATCTCGTGACATTTACCAACCTACCTATGGGTGCTTCGAACCTTTTATCCTTTATATACAAAATATAATATCAATCGTTCAATCTTGACTAAGTTTCAAAATCCTTCGTTGCGAAATATTGATAATTAGAGGTATTTCGATCAGTTCAAAAAACATACCAGCAGGTTTTTAATTCAAGAACTGTTTTCTTGCAGTGGTCGAGAGAGATGGAGCTACAGGTGTATAGTGGCATCTCTTTCTCGCACTGAACTAAAGCGCTTCATTATGACACCCTATTATTCTTGTTGGCACTTTATTGAAAAAAATATACAAATAATAATAACTAAATAGTTATGTTTTGTTCTAAAACCAGTCATATATTGAAATAAGAATAAATCTTAAAGATGTTCTGAAGTGCTGCCATCTACTCTTAACTATTAAAATTTCAAGTGCTTGTCGTGCTTTTGTGATTTTTTTTGGGACTAAAAAGAGAGCTGCCCATGTTATTTCAGCGTTTTCTTGTAATGTGTAATTTGAAATATCTATAAAACCCTCCTAGCGTAGCTTAGCTATGATAGAAGATTTAAAATGCATGTATGTTAAATTGAGCCTCTGGTTTAACTATAATGTAATAAGTAAATAACAAAACTTATGTGAGAGCTTGCAAGAGCAAGCAATTTTGTTCCTAATTTCATATGAAATAAGGTTCAGACTCGCCAAAAGAGAACCACGTGTGTAATAAATAAGGCCATTTATTCTACTTGATAACGCCAATATTGTACAAAATTCATCAAAAAAAGTATCTTAGAAAACAAAAACAAATTATTTCCGACTTAAAACCACATTTGATTATTTTACACTACTAACAATATACATGGCAACATTGCAGTCTTAAACACTACCGGGTTGCCATTAAATAAAATGCAAAATCACACTTTTTTCACAAATGTCATACATTCAGAATCAAAAATCAAAAAATGAGTATAATTCACATGTGGTCATTATTTTTGTCATTGTCAAACTACTTGACAGTTGGAAGGCAAATGTCACATAAAAACTAGAGCACCATAGGGATTAGGGTTAAATGCTTAAATAAATAAACAAAACCAGAGGGCATACCAATGCTTTATATAGTAAGACTAGTGGCTGTGAAAGCGGTTCTATAAACCAAAAGAAATGCAATAATTTAGATTTTTGTTTAAAGAAAACACTATAAGGAATAATAATAATAATAAAATTAAAAAAACAAAGTAATCGTAAAATGAACTTTAAATACCGCAAGTCTTTGTTTTTAAAATGCGCATTTACGATAAAATTAATTCTGTATCAGCTACAGATTCGATTGGTTATAACAATTTCTAATCAAACTGAATTACATTGATGTCAGTAAAAAATTGTTAAATTCAATATTAAACATAAGTCAAGTCACAAATAAAAACTAAATTTTAGTTATCACAGGACAAAGGACTTTAAAACCGATTTGATCAAAACTATCTACATTCAGAACGTGTTATGGCAATACCGAGGTAATATTATGGCAATATTTTTAACTGGCAACTAAATAAGCAAACGTGTCGCTTTTCTTAATGCAATAGTATTCAGTTTTCTGTGTATTTAATTATATTTAAGTATAAAATTGTGTATATTATTTTTACATCCGTGTTGGATTAAGAAAAACGACTTCCTTTTAAAATTGACAATTATCTGACCCTAACGTCCTATATTTATTTACAATGATTATTTTATAACATTTATTTAATAACAAGAAATTAATACTGACGACACAACCGAAATAAAATTTTGAAATTCTAATAATAACTGATTTGTCGTCGACTATGATTGTATGAGGAACTATGATGAAGATAGATATTTAATATTCTATGTATACCCCACAAGTGGGTTTCTAATCCCACGTTGAAGCTCTTATAGTAGAATAAGCAACAACAGTTGATAAACGTGAACGGTTTTAAAGAATGACTCGTACACAGACAAATGATGTTATATCCTTGAAATTAATATCCTTGTTATATCATTAATCTTTGAAAAAATGTCTGTTTTTCCTAATTAAAAAACACAATATGATTTGTGATTGGTAAACAAAAAAATACTTTAGATTTAGTCATTTAAAAGTCTATATGAAAAATAAATGAAATCACAAGAACGTCACATAATAAAATTCGATAAAAGAAATAGTCATACAAAATAAATAACATGAGTAAATAAAGAAAAAAAATCAATTAAAAATTGTGATAAGATTAAAAATAAATGACGAGTAAAAAATTATTTGTTCACAAAATTAATTTCTTATAAATAGGTCGACACTAAATAACAACGTTTAAAATTTATTTTTATAACCAATTCGTATGACCCATTCAACTCATCTGCGCGCATGGCCCTCTGTGTGGGTCACTGTGGGTAGTCCTTGTAATTAAACCGTGACTGATAAATCGTGAAGGAAAACATCGTGAGGAAACCTGGATAAGAAATATTGGAATCCGACATCGACAGCCCGCAGTGAGCTAGCGTGGTGCTCAAAACGGTGTATATACGGGAAGAGGCCTGTGCCTAGCAGAAAGACGTATAAAGGCTGGCATTATATACACTGGGTATTAATAGTTTTTTATTTATGTACGACAGCTATAGTGTCACCCACACAGATGTACAGATGAGTTGAACCATCCGTAACGATAAAATATTCAAGCAATGTTTAAGAATGCTCTGTTACCCTCACACTAACCTTTGAAGTGACAGGACTGAAAGGGAGATGAGTGTTTGACAATGAAAGGCACAAACAAATATGGCATTAATTGCGATACAGACAGATCTTAAAGAGAAAAGCCTTGTTGATCTTGAAGCAAATAGTTTGTTGCAGTTTTAAAAGCATGAAAACAAACTTCGGTGTAGGGTTCCTTAATGGAAAACTCTTAAACAAGTTAGAAGTGGTAACAGGTCTCATATTGGCAACGTTTGAAAGTATTCAAGCTAGAACACTTTACCTCACTGTAAGGTGTACCCCACTTGTAAGAGAATAAATCAACACTTATTAAGAAATACTAATTTGCCCCAATATTTGAGGAAATCCTAAAGTATAACAAATATCAAATATTATCTTCTTTCATACTAGCATCTTTATTAAACATTGCTTAATTAGTTTAAATCAGAGTTACAGATATCACAAACGATACTTGTTAACAATCTTAATGTTTACTTCGTCTCTAGTGTCCACTTTACAATGGCAGAGACAGTGTGACACTTAAAGGTGTTTGTTGACTAAATGTCGTTTGTAAATACAGCAATTAGATCACTTCATGGCACTTGCCAAATTTACCTAAAATAAAGACTAATATCATAGGATCAGGCAATAATCTAGACGAAGAACCAAAAACACATCAACTGCACTCAACAGTGACAGGAGTCCTAATTCTAAACTGGACCTTATTACATTGACATAGAGTTCAACATCGATAACCTATCTATGTACACATTTACATTGGGACTAAGTGGGGTTCATTTGAGGTCCTCTTCGTCATCTTCTACATATAAAAGGTCTTCCATCTTCGTCATGAATTTGCTGTTTAGTTCTTCAACTGGAAGTGGTGACGCCTGTAAAAGGTTTTGGAAAGACTTAATTTGTTTCTTGACCGGAATATCAAACGCCACTTAAAGTTGCTGTTAAGTATCAAGATATCTTTGTCACTTTGAAATGGTACGTTTAGATGTATTGAGAATAAGGTCAAAAGTTCATTTTCAGACGGCTGAACAAGATTAAGTAACATATAAGTATTATGACATTTAACACCTGTCAAATGTTATTTCAAGGGCTGTAATCGTGAAACCGATGATTGTAATTGTATAGCATAAATGAATAATAAACTATTCACAACATATGCTTACCTGCATGCACCAAAAGAATAAGGACATATTCCAGTTTCTTAGTACATTTTAAAACACACAAAAGAACAAAGAGGTACAAGCAATGATGTGTAATGTATTATTTCAAATAGATAAACGCAACTGAATGTTATAAACATGAAGCGTTGAAGAATTTAGTATTAGTCGAATACTGACCTACTATCATTATCCCTACTAATATTATAAATGTGAAAGTAACTCTGTCTGTCTGTCTGTTACGCTTTCACGTCTAAATCACTAAACTGATTTTAATGAAATTTGGTATAGAGGTAGAGTTGACCTTGAGAAAGAACATAGGATAGTTTTTGTCCCGGACTTTTGAAGAGTTGTCTTGGAAAGGCGATATAACGACCTCGACGCGGGCGAAGCCGCGGGCGAAAAGCTAGTTATACTATAAAATCGAAAAGAATAGGCAGAAACAAAATTTAGAGAGATTCTCTGTAGGTACTTATTTGTATAAAAGTGCCACTGTTTTGTTATGGATCGAAATGTGTAGGTATTTCAAGAGGGGCCAGCTTAAAACAAAAAGACAAGAAATAATAAAAACGTTCGCATGCTTTCCAACGAATTTATTAAGCAACACATAGTGAGTATACAAACAAGGCGCGGTGTTAACTATAATTTATATTAAATCTGTTATATTTAACGATATTCCTTTACCTTTAATTCAACTTTTATAGTAAATCTAATATCATTGATAGATTTGAAATACCGAAACGAAAGATTATAATGATTTTTCGCTAGATAGTTACGTAAAGTATCAGCTTCCAAATGCTTTCAATATCCTAGACGTGTACCGCCGTACAAACTGATAGATATAGGACCAATCTCTAAACTGACAGGTATTGAAGAAAACGCCTTCTCGTGTTAAAACGTCCACATGTTTAAAATATCCACACGCGAGTAAGTAAAATGAACGACGAGGCATTTTATTAAAATAGACTTCAGCAACAAATTATTTTATAGTATATTTTTTTGGATAAAAAGAAATATCGTCAAACAAACCATAAATATAAGCAAAAGTTATAAAACATAACATTTACATGCAAAAATTAAGATTTAATCACACAAAAGGAAGGAATCATGAATGTTATAAATCATACAATCGCATATTAGATCATGCAAATACAAATACCATGCACAATTTCACATGCAATTAAATACATAATTAAAAATAGGTAATTATACACTTTTGGCAACATTTTCATTATTATTATTAAACCAAGGGCGTTTAGTAGAAAAGTCATACATGATTTTAACACACAAAGCAAAACATATTTATATAAAAAGAGAAAAGGAACAAGCGAATCACCATAACTTTTGAGTAAAATATAACGTTATCATGCAAAATTCAACTGGCAACACTGAAAAACGTGTTACCAGGTTAAAAAAAACTGCTTATTATAAATTCACTGTTGCCAGTTTTAACATTTGATTCCTGAATGATAGAATAAGTAAAATATTATTTTTAAATAAAAATGGAATATAATGATTATTAAAGCGAAATTTTCAAAAAAGCAAACCAGTACCTTTTATAATGAAATATAGCACATCGAGGCTAAACTATTGTACTTTATCCTACAAATAACTGATACCAAGAAAATAATTCGCACACTATCGAATAAATAATTTTAAAAATATTTTTTGGCATTTCGTTTCGATAAAAATATAAGGTCAATACTCTAACATTTAATGGTAAAACGAAACAGAAAATTGATCGTTTTACTTTGAAAAAATATAACAGAAATTCTGTACAAACTGGTAATATATAACGGACTTATCAAACTCGATTCAGTTACTTGACGTCAAACAGTGCCTGTACCGTCAGCTTGAAGCAGGACTTATGATATTTCGGAAGCAAGACGGGGCATTACACTACGCATAACAGCGTCTTGCTTCCACAAAGGTACTTTAAAAGTAGGCCGACTTTAAAAGCTTATAGTCAGCACGCAGATTAGTTCAAAGTAAACATTTTATTTAACGAAAACTGTAAAAAATCTAAGTTAATCATTTGATGGGTATTCTGCGTATACCCTGCCAATTTATTCTGCCAACATATTTGGTAACTGAACAGAGTGGTAAAGACCACTGCTTGGAAACTGTTGACAAAAGCACATCACGCGGGTAACTTGAGATTCTTGTACGTTACGCACATTAAAGAATGGAAGGATGGGAGGACGGCGTTCGTCCAGTATCAGGAAAAATGGGCTCGTAATAATATTAAAGCAGATTGTACCGACTCTATACGTAAAACACCATTTTCATAGAGAGAATGCAAGATAGGGTTGGCAATTTGTCAATCTTCGAGGTTGCAAGGCAATTTATTAGGCGGTTTTCTAACAAAAAATACTAAAACAATTGGGATATAACTGGATTACAGATAGTTACTTAAAATTAGACTGAGTCATATTTTTGTCATATCTTCAATCAGGGAGGAATGGGTATTACTAGTAGTCGGAAGCTAGATAGTCTGACAACTAGTCTAACTAAGGTGTATTGTGTTACCCAGGTAATTGGGTTGAGGAGGTCAGATGGGCATTCGCACACTCGTAATTAGCTGTATCGTGTCAGATTTGAAGCCGATCTCAACATAGTTGGGAAAAGGCTGGGGTGATGATGTCTTTCAATCAGGCTCTTTAGACCTGGCAACTATTGTAGAGGCATAAACGCACAAAAGTCGTCAATAATCCCGCGTGACGAGCTTATCATAAAACTACGCACAGTAATGTCACTGAAAACCACAAGACACTGTCTCGACACAGCATCGATGGCACACATCAGTCTTACAGGTCGACAAAATCAACACTTGCATAACATACTTAAAAATTTAAATTCATAAAATCACAGAAACATTACGCAGATATTTATAAATATAACTTGGTTGATTTTTATAAATTAACACAAATAATATCTAATTTTTAGCTTCTTATATTAAACTTAAGCATTTATTGGTCGATTGTCAGAGCAAAAAAAGATTATTCTGGCAACACCGAGGTAAAATATCGAATGACCACGATTCACGTTTAACATCATGTTCTACAACAGCTTTCACTATCCAAATAAACGAAATAACATTGAAATTGAATTGATTAATAAAATCAGAGGAAATCACATTCCAGTACACTTTATATTGAAGACGATTTAAAAAAAAAACACGCTGTATACAGCATATTCAACTCACACATGCATCATTGTGTCACCATACACACAAATACACGTTAAAAAAAAAACTACAAAAACCAACCAAGTTATATAAGGGGCACAGATCACAGTTTTAGAGACACACTAGAAGTTAAAACTTGTGCAAAGGGGGGTGGGTAGTGTGCAAAGTTAAGAGAACCGCCGGGAGGGCGTCAACGTCCAGTACTTGTTGGGACGAGTCGCGTCCAGGCACTTGAATGCCGACTGTGGAATAGATATATGGTTTATGATCACCATTCTTAAGAAACAGAGTATGAAATTAATTATTAATAACCCTCTATTCGTTTTATACTCTGTGAAAGAAGAACTATCTTTGCCTTTGCTTACCAGAAGACTCATATTAAAAAAGAATGAAAATGAGCTTTATTTATACCTTTTAATACCTAGTCTTTGATAAAAATAAAAAATAATAATTTTATAATATTAATATAGTCCAAGTAACATAATTATAACACCATTGTATTAGATACATGCAAACAAACAAACATGCAACACGAAAATAATCAAATACCAAATTTTAAACCATTCCAAGGATTATAAATTATCGATCAAAAGACACTTAAGTTGACCCTTCGCAACGTATCTCGTAACTTATTAAGAAAAAAACTCCCGCACTAAGGAATTTAATCCTTATATCTCGGGGTTTCACAAAAATACAAATCACGTGCACAACAACACCCAGACTCAGAACATGCATTCATGGATCACACAAATGCTTATCCTACGCGGGGATCGAACCCGCAACACGACGCGCACATTGGGTGGTGAGCTCAACCACTTAGCTATCCGTGCAGTCAAAGTCAATTGAATCATTATTATGTCTCGTCTCGACTTTAATGACGTGTCAAAAGGTTCTTCCTAAAAGGGTCAATTTAAAATGACTTGGATTTAATGATTTAATGTAATGACGTCACTTTAATGACGGTGTGTGTACTCACGGCGGGGTCGGTCCGGGGGAAGGGCGCGAGGCAGACGAGCAGCACGGTCATGTTGTCGCAGCCGAGCCCGCCCGTGGCGCAGTTGGGCGCCAGGCAGCGCTGCATGAGCGCCTCGCACACGCCCGCCGGCTCCCAGCCGCTCAGCAGCCGCACGCGGCAGAACGAGATCACCTCCTGGGGACCACAGTACCGATTCAACTGACGAACTAGACTAATGAATACTGACCCCAACTCTGTATACGGAGATTTTATGGAGTTTTCTGCCGGTATTTCTCCATAGGATTGACATATTGGAACCATGCGCCAGAACGAGCTCACCGCCTGAATACAACAGTAACAATTCGTGACCAACTTGTGTAGTTAGAAGTAGCCTTGGCTGTTTAATTGGAGGTCGCGAGGTTCGTTTTCCTCCCAAAGATGGCGTTAGTGTGATGAGCCAGATGGTTGTTCTGTTTCTGAGTGCATGTGGTTTCAAACATCATCTCTCTCCACTGCTGGACATAGGCCTCTCAGAATACGCCCTACGAAAATCGTCGCCCCCCTTACTTGTGGTTTCAATTTAATCCCTAAAATATAATTTGAAACTGAAGAGTGGTAGACATGAATGGATATAAATTTCTCGAAGTACCTCTTGGAAATTATTTGAAAAACATCAAAACACTAACCTCGTTGGACAGTACTTCCCAGATACCGTCGCACGCGATCACAATGAACTCCCAATCATCGTTTAGCTGCCGAACTTGAACGTCTGGGTAGGCTGCAAATGAAACATATATATGTATTCAAATCTTTTACGATTATTTATTGATTGTAAGAAACATTTAACCACGGTATTTACACAAAAATTTATAAAAAATTGACACTATAATATAAAAAGAAAAAGACTATCTTTCCCGTGAGTTGCAATATCACAAGCGTTGTAACTTTAACTCAGTAACGGATTGCTCACTTGTGGCAAAATTCGCACCGTCCAATTGGGCTCCCAAATCGCATTAAAAAAAAACGACACTATGCCATATAGTGCGATGTCGTGATTATTGTGGTTCACTATTAGTTGTTGTACCAATTAAAAACTTTTTCTTTCTTTCTTTCTATGTCACGTGTCTACAACTTCGGAGTACTTCCTTCAAGCTGATGGTCTCCCAGTTGTATTACCTTTTTTCCGGAGTAAAACTCTAATGACTTCAAGCCACGCCGAGGGCACGGCAACGGGATTATGTCGTAGTCCCACCGACTAAAAACACCCCGGGCCCCTTCAACTGCCTGAGCCAGAGCCACGGGATCGCTCGCGCATGCTCAGCGCGACCCTGGCCGGCCTAAGTCCCGTTGGACTTCTTCTCGAAAGGTCTTCCAGGTGGACGTACCTGTGACGATCTGTTCCTGTGGTGACAGCCTGTAGTTCCGCTTGAAGACGTAGTCTCCGAGCGCGCGGGACAGCGCCAGGTTCCCGTTGACGCGGTTGAGCTGCACCCAGCCGCCGCCCGCCGTGATGCGACGCATCTCCTCCTCGTTGTTCGGCTTGTGGTCGTATGACAGCACCTCCACCTGCTTATATACACATCATGTAATACATACTATATAAAATAGTAATGAGAAAGTATCTCTGTACCGATTGTAAAGACATTTGGAATACAAATAGTCTGGAGCCTGAGAAAGGACAAAGGCTACTTTTTACCTGAAAGAAGGGATGTGTGTGGTAATGGGGGTCAATGTTTATGTGATACTTTTTTTGTAATGGACTACGGCTTTAAAATTGGCTTAAATGTTATTTACTTAAAATAATGGAATTTGGGCACAGTGGTTTTTGGGTAATTTGATCCTAACGGGGAAGGCGGAAGGGAGTCGCAAGCAACAGCTGGAATAATATCCACAACTTTCACACAGCTATTTAGTCTCAAAAAAAGCATACCTACTTAGATAGTTCTAAATACATACTATAGATAAATTACACTACAAAACTGTATATCTGACTCACCCCGCCCCGGACGCTCGCTATGGCTCTGGAGTCGCCGACGTTCGCGCAGTACAGTGTGTTTTCCTTGATGAGCACCACGACCGCCGTGCTGCCCGCCACCTTCTGCTGCAGCATGTCCTCCTCCAGCATCGCCTGGTCCAGTTCTAGAAAACCCTGTGGATAACATATCATTCACAGTATTTGAATGCTAAGGGTAAAAGTCGCTATTACTAAGACTAAGCTATTTCGCCGTCTGTTGCCAGACTATCTGCGTCTGTATCTCTTGACAGGTGATAATTCAGTTTCCTTTGATACAATAATACAATTCAATTTAATACAATGCATTTCGTAGTTCATGGTCTATAGAGTAACAAGAGAGTAACAAAAATAACAAAATATATTAAAAAGTATCTCGTACATTCGTGATAATTTTTGTTCTCTTATTTAAAATATCAAATATCTTATTGAAAACTATCCAAGTTTAATTGGGACTCGCTTAGCCATTAAACGATAAATTAAATCACTGTACTTAAGATTTTTCTACTAATTCAAATCTTTAATAAAATAACTTTATTTTCAAGGGCTTTAATTAAGAAAAAAAACAAAGGTTAAACAATAATTAATGCAAAGAGCAAAGAAAGTCAAGAACAAGTATATTTAATAGTATATACTTAATGTCACTGCAGGAGTTTATAAAAAAGAATCGTAATTAACCATGACATTACTAACACAGAGTTATTTCCAGACAAATGTCAACTAAAAATAATTAAACCCTGTTAGGGTTGGCACGAGGTTTAACCTTTTAAATGGTATAACATGGGTTTAAGTTAATCAAAAGGTTGGATTAAGTAATTGTTGAATGAAAAAGGTGTCAAGAAAATTTTCGAATTATTAATTATTAAATGTTACTACAAAAACGAAATATCTCTATGGTCGGCATTTTTCTTGCATACTGCAGAAACGAGATGGTAGCATCAGTTTAAATAATGCCGTCTTTTTCTTTCACTAGAACATTTATGATTTTAAGACTATGGTGAATCTTTATTTTGTGCTCCAAATAATAAAGCCCGCTGTCCTGTCGTTATCTTAGTGAACCCAACGAAACCAACTATCATAACTGCCACTACAGCCGAAATAACACGCCAAAAATACTTACAAATCCTTCAACATGTTGTTATTAAGGGCATTACTTTCTCATCAAAAATACTTGTAACAATTAGGGTCTATACCATGTAGCAATTATTGCGTATGTATGGTAATGTAAAGGGAAAAAATTACCACACTTTAATTTAACGGAAGTGACAACCCTAAGTATATGTTATAGCTGTATCACGTGCCAGTTTTAGCGTAATGAACGTTTTTTATATAAATTAATAACGGAGAAACATGCGATATGCACGCAGTTGAGGTCACACTCTCTGTTTATTTAAAACATTATGTAAATAGGTGTTTAAGAATTTCTCATAACATAACGTTAATATTAACGAAGATTTTTTTAAAAAGATGTGTGAGTTTTCGCTGGCGTTGTGACTGGTACTGGTGCAATAATAATCAATGTTGTTCTTTTCTTTATTCAGCTTTTTACTCATGCATTTATTGGGGCATAGTTTTGGACCCAACGCTGACACGGTTCATCTGTCGGACGCGAATCATTTTTATTCTTCTTTTATTAATTTAAAACCGGACAAACTCTTTATTCAGAACTTCAGATATAACTTAAGAGTTTCATAAAAGATATAATACTATCATGCGTTAAAACCCTTGATAGACAAACACCCAACGAATTTCGGCGCAGCCGGCTAATGAGTTATACATGTAGGTACCGTGCTATGTGCATGGGAATAGACAGAACGGGGTCAGTCGCGTCATGTAACAGGGTCTCTTTGGTTGTATGAAGGATTGCAACACATTGCCATACACCGACACAAAAACGCGGATGACGTAGCACTGCGGTTCAGGTTTAGTCAGTAAAAGTCTGACACTACCCATTTCCTCCCCCAAGGGAGCGTCCATGAGGATTCCCCCGACTTAACAAAAAAAGGGGGTCTCTTTGGTAAAGTTGTAAATATTCTTTAAGGTAAAAATCCAGCTTTCTTTGTGACTTAAAATCTACTATAAAATAAATCTTCACATCATAGGTACCTAAAACCTTTTAACTTATTCACAAATCACTACACATTTAGTTATTATTCGATACGATTTCTGCTTGCTACGATGACGATGTATATTCGGAACGTCCGAAACGGGTCAAGGGGAAATATCCGTTCTATTTATCGAGACGATGACGTCACTCTTGGAGGGGGTGAGGGATGACTATCTTATGATTGTTGTTTAATGGACAAAGAACAATAGGATTTTTTTATAGATATTGTTGGATGTAACTGGGCAAATAAAGGCAGAGTATTTCCAATCTAAGGAGTGGTTTTTGAAGGTCTAAATCAATTCGCGCATTGTTTTTAATGATGGCAGGAATGAGGTGGACTTTATTTAGAAGTGACATAGTAGTAGTTTACTAAAAACTACCAGAGACGTATGGAAGGTCGAAATATACTTCTAACAAGACTTACATGACAGTAGACTAGAGACGAGTAATGATTGGTAAAGAGGAATAATTATTTATTATAAGGAATATGATTACACCGGTCCAAGCTCAAACATAATACAAAAACAAGTCTATACCCAAACTCAAGTACAACACTCAGTAAATCATTAAATTAAAACTGTTACTGCAGCGGAAAAAAGTTGTGTCACGTTTTTTAATAAGCATGATGGCATGCGACGGAAGGTTAAATCTTAGTCCATCTAATAGATAATAAGAAAAGATAATAAATAAGTGTTTTAAGTAGATAAAACTAATTCAAGAACTATTTGCTTACTACTTATTAATCAATCAAATTATCATCGTGTTAATAACTGTCGTGAGAATGATTCATTATTAAATGATATAACGGTTTAATCACGCGTATTTATCGGGGTAGCCCGACTAGTTTCGGACCCAACCGGAGTCCTTGAAAAACCGGAGTCCGAACTCCCAATCATGAGCAGACGCGGCGGGATCGCGAGTCAAACTTCGACTCGTAATGTAAACCGTTACATCATTTAATAATCATCGTGTTAATCCTTATCCTAAGTTAAGTTTAAGTCATCACCCTTAATAGAGGTGGTAAACAGAATAAATAGTAGTGGGAATCCTTTGCCTTAGGGTCACTATTAAAAAAATCGCACCACCAAGGTTCATATAAAAACATTGCAATAAAAAAGACACCCATTAAATTAAACACCGTACCAACCAATGCATAACTACGATTTTTTTATTAACGTTCTTAAGATACCGATACAGCCAGGTGACAGCGTAGCCTTAGTAAAAGGGTAAATTTAGAGGGCTATCTCGCTTTTACAATGGCAATAAAATACTTTCAGACTTGGCTGTAGAACACTTTTTTTTGGATGGGAAATTATTAAATGTTGATCCCGCTTTGGTTTGAGCGGAAGGAAGTGTCAGACTTTTGCTAGCTTAAACCCATGTTCCTTTCTTTGCCCTGTAAGGAGAACGCGGTAACCCTTTCGGACAATCCCGCTGGTGGCAGGACCCCTGTTTTTTTTTTAAGGCTGGGGAATCCTCATGGTCACCCACTCCCTCAGGGAAGGGAACGGGTGTCAGACTCTTACTGGCTAAACCTAACCGTTGAATATTGCCGGCGGTTCGCTTTCATTTGTGTGGGGAGCCCGACGTGCAAAGAGCGTCGGCCTCCTCGCCTCATACCAGAGTCATACCAGTCACAACCAAAATGCGACATCCCGTCTGGGATCTGTTGAGAGGTGGTGGTAATACCCTTGAAATAATGTAATGATATGATGATAAAATAATCTTAATATAGTAAATACCTGTTTGAGCGCCTCCTCTATATTACCGAGGTGGTACTCGGGCCGTGCTGTTATGAACTTGTGCAGATGTTTGCCTGCATACTCAGCTATATTTGAACCTGAAAAACGAAATAAAGATCAAAGTGACTACGATTTCTTACCATTTATTTTAAAATCTATCTGAACTATTTTCAAATTCTGTTTTTAGCAGTTTAGTGCGCAACTCAAGAACTAGTACTCTAGTAATTTGTCTTCTTAATTGATTGATTGATTTACGATTTTCGTCTTTATTTATTACGGAAAGATACGACAGATTACGCCAGACGATCCGATTTTTTGTAAAAGTTGATAAAAAAACGAATAAAATTAACTCTACATGGCGACAGGTGAATATCGATTCAAAAAACTCAAGAAAAGAGTTCACATTCTGTCCGCAATAGCACTTCGATAGATGGAGCTGTCATCGATTTTCAGGTGCAAAATTTTATGACCCTTTTTGCCCTTAAAAATAGACCACTAATACCTTTCGTACTTACCACCATGGCCGTCATATACAGCGAAGTAAGCAGTCCCAGGATCCTCAGGTAACGATAGTATGTGTGTGTGAGAGTCGTCCATGGAGACACGCCAGCCCTGCATGCAGGACGAGCCGACGAGGTACCGCGAGTCCTGGCATGTCGACGATTGCTTCTCCGTCACTGGCTCTGATAGGGTTTGACCCATTACTCTGCAAATTAAACGATTTTAAGACTTCATTTGTATAAAATAAGGTTTGAATTGCTTCAAACCATATATTACTCTGCAAGATAATCTATTTAAGACTTTATTTGAATGAGATAAGGTTTAAATAACCTCAAACCATATATTATTCTGCAAATTGTTTGTATATTTTAACAATGGCATCATTTTATATAAAATTTTCACTTATCTACAAGTCAAGATACAAAAAGTATTAACAAGTATAAATCTATTAGGTCAGACAGAAAGATATTAAAGACGTATAAGACGCCTATTTCTGCAATTATCTGTACAATAAAAAATGATACAGATAAATCACTTTAAGGTTCAGGAGTGGGGGCTGATGACATCATGCGGAATTTCCACTCAATGACTTCAAAGTTATCTCCGTACCCAATATTATTGTAAGGTCCCTTTATATAAAAATTGTTTTAAGTAACATATCTAATATGTCAAACAAAAGAAAAAAAAATCTAGAATTTGATTTGAATAGAGTACTAGATTTCCAAACATCAGCAATCAAAATGTAATCCTGATACACCGCTGGCAAAATAAAGGAAAACATGATGTAAGGGAAAAAGGGAAACATGAGGTTTCCTCAACCTAGATTCCAGAATATTGGAATCTAAATTTGTTAACCTACAGTTAGCGAGCATGGTGATCAATGCTTAAACCTATTAGAAAGAAGGTTGTGCTCAGCTATGGGACATTTATGAGCTGATATTATAAGTAAGTCACTTAAGAAATTCTATTACATTATTCTTTACAAACACTGTAACACACTCATATTAACACAGTCCTCTATAATATAATTCTTTAATTTGAAAAAAAAAAAATATTATAGCATGTAACATTATAGAAAATGCAATAGAAGCTGTCAGAGCAAGTACTTTAGCGAAGCTATAAATTTGTTGAAAAAATAAGTATGTTTGTATGAGAATGTCAATTTACATAATAATAGTATTTTTATGACAGACGTAAAGCCAGATAAAATTCAGTATAAGAGCTTGGAAATTTAATCTTATTGTTTTTCTATTCAATATCCATGTTGATACTATACAATTAATATAATGTAGGTTATTTATATACAGTCGAACAAGCTCAAATATATAGCTGATAGGCTTATAGAGTTCCACCATCTTTATCAACTTAGGTGCTGAGTAAGTAGTGATAACAGGCCTTTTTGTACCTAATTGTACATCAGAAATGGCAGAATATAATGATGTCATATTTTAAAGAAAGTGTGTAAAAAAACAAATATATTTAACTAGTTTTTTAATATGATAGAAGCTTCAAATAATTCATGGCTTAAAATTCAGTAGGTATGTAATAGTATCTTAAAATTTAAAAACGAACTTACCTTAATAAGTTTTGGTATTAGGACTTATTCAGATATAGTTGTTGATTAGTTAGAAAACTTGGCCCAAATTATGCAGTAGGTAATGAATTCATGACCTATTGCACCATGAATATTGACGGCAGATAAATACAGTGCACAGAAACACTGATAATAATTAAACAGCAAATAATTCAAACTATAATAATATTGCGAACGTCCTAAAATCGTCACGGGTTACGGAAATAGTAAACAGACTGTGTTACAAGCAATAGTATTGTTATAACAACTAAATATGACTAAGTACTGATGTCATTTACAATTTTAATAAAACCGCCTTTGAATAAACCTTTCTCACGGTGATACAATCTTGCTGCACTACATAAACACAACTATTGTTTGTATAACGTATATTATCTGTCACTTAACACCAAATAAACTGTAATTATCGAATTTATAACAACAAAAAACGATAAGATAAAACATCGACTTATACCATGATATTACTCCTTAAGTGTTACAGATTAAACAAAAAACGCACTCACGGTTATCTCAAACACTGTAAATTCGTATTTTTTACACTATTGTTATCTTTTGCAACAATACAAAGTTTATTTTCTATATATTTCACGAAAATGCGTAGGTAAATAAGATCGGAGATTCAGAAACGTCAAAATGAAAGTGACATTGTAAGTGAAGAGTTGCCAACTTGCCAGGATTTTGATACCAGTGAAAAATAAAATCCTAGAAGTAAAGCGATCGATACGTTTCATGAAAACAATGTACGTTTGTTTATAATAAAACTCAGAGAATGATTAAACTTTTAATTAACATTTACTTATCATAATTACATAGATGACAGTTTTATCTCGATGTTGAAGCTGTTCAACATAATAAAATAAAATTTTGTACAACATCAAGATCAATGATGTCAAATAAAATAAAAGCATTTTACCACCGCTATTTCGCACAACATAATACCATTCTCAATAACTTACGGGTCCTTGCATTGGATTATGTCCTTTTTGACTTATTTACCATGAATCAAATTTCAACTCATCGTTTTCATTTAAAAACGTAAAACATACATTTAACTACACATAAGTTTTAATATATCTTGAGCTGCTGCGAAATTCAAAATAAATAATAAAGTTTTATTTTGTAACCTTGAAGTCGATTTTATTAATTGTTTTTTTAATAAATGAAGCATAAAGTTACAGTAACTGCACTGCTTTAGTCTCAATACCTACCTACTTGTTAAAACAATACTTGAGTTGGTACTTACTTATTTATTTGCTTTTTATACTTGAAATCAAGCTTGCCGCTAGTGTATGTGTTATTCAAATGATAATATAGTGCTTAGTGTCTGCTATAAAATAAACAAAACACTTGCCTCATTATTTTGGACGCTTCAAACATCATTTTCTTAGATTATCTAATCAAAGTATATCACAGAAGTTATTTGAGTAACATATAAAATATCGTTTGTTGGTGTTTTACCGCACAAAATGCAAATTTATTAAAAAAAACTGTATTAGTCTAAAATTGTCACATAAAAGTTTCATATTTTTGATAGGAGAAAATGGCGTTTCCAGTTTTGTCCCAGTTTTAACAGCAAGGAGGTTGGAGAATTTCTTTATTCGTCATTATAATATTTGGAGGTTTAATAGGTGTTAAACAAGTGTGACGCGAAACGACACGTACGCACTATGAATGAAAATAATTCAGCAATTTGCTGCGTATCCGTGCACTATCTTGTTTTTAACAGGCGTTTTTAATTGTTATGTACATGTTTGCTCACTAAGTCTCGTCTAATAAATTGTAATACATTGCCATGATTGCAGGCTACAATGCAATCCGCTTCAGTAGGCATGCGTTAGAGAGTGCATTTTATTATCGTGTTTCGATAAAATTTCGGTTATAAAACGGGCTGGAAATTCTTAAAAAAAAGAAGTTTTATGACATTTAATAAGTGAGAGTTTACATATTAACCTACACATAGAAAAACCCCTTAATAAACTAATTATTGTTTTAAGTATAGCTTTATTGAGTATTCGAAAGATTGAATATTCTGCTATTCCTATGTGCGGGATTCGTTTTTAAGAAAAAAAAATGTTATGAAATAAAAAAACCCGAAACCATGCCAAACTTACCATGTACCTAGTTTAACATCTTTGTAAAAAACGGACGATTAAAGACAATGCTGCAATGTCTAGCTATTTATTTGCCGCAGTGGTATCTACCTATAGCCTATAAGCAAAGCCAAAAAGGTTGGAATCGTTGGAATACCTGTCTCGCACATCGCTAGTCAAACCTATTTAAAGCAGATCAATGAACTTCGTTTATCTATCGATTATCGGAACATCTGTACATCTTGATTAATATTACCTTTGTATTGCTGTTTGTAAGTTATTTACGACTAGACCTTTAAAACAAGTTTAAAGCTGACACCCTTAATTAAATACAACACGGGCCATTATTAAAGCTATGTTTAGGAAAATGTCGGTTCTCTCGGACGAAACCGCAGGCAGAAGTCAGTAGGTATGTACCAACATAACAAAATGTCAGGATGAACTATTTAGAGTCGCTAATGACTGTAAAAACGACAACTTGAAGACTTTACTTTATTGAAAGGTTACTTTCAAATAGTTATCCTACTACTATTATAAAGGCGAAAGTTTGTAAGTATGGATGTTTGTTACTCTTTCACGTAAAAACTACTGAATGGATTTGAATGAAACTTTACCACAATATAGCTTATACATCAGAATAACACATGGGGTGGAGGTTTAATAGGTGTTAAACAAGTGTGACGCGAAACGACACGTACGCACTATGAATGAAAATAATTCAGCAATTTGCTGCGTATCCGTGCACTATCTTGTTTTTAACAGGCGTTTTTAATTGTTATGTACATGTTTGCTCACTAAGTCTCGTCTAATAAATTGTAATACATTGCCATGATTGCATGCTACAATGCAATCCGCTTCAATAGGCATGCGTTAGAGAGTGCATTTTATTATCGTGTTTCGATAAAAATTCGATTATAAAACGGGCTGGAAATGCTCTCTTAAAAAAAAGAAGTTTTATGACATTTAATAAAGTGAGAGTTTACATATTAACCTACGCATAGAAAAACCCCTTAATAAACTAATTATTGTTTTAAGTATAGCTTTATTGAGTATTCGAAAGATCGAGTATTCTGCTATTCCTATGTGCGGGATTCGTTTTTTAAGAAAAAAAATATTATGAAATAAAAAAACCCGAAACCATGCCAACCTTACCATGTACCTAGTTTAACAGCTTTGTAAAAAACCAACGCAATACACGATTTAAGACAATGCTGCAATATCTAGCTATTTACTTCTTTGCCGCAGTGGTAAGTACCTATAGCCCATAGGCAAAGCCAAAAAGGTTGGAATCGTTCGAATACCTGTCTCGCACAACGCTAGTCAAACCTATTTAAAGCAGATCAATGAACTTCGTTTATCTATTGATTATCGGAACATCTGTACATCTTGATTAATATTACCTTTGTATTGCTGTTTGTAAGTTATTTACGACTAGACCTTTAAAACAAGTTTAAAGCTGACACCCTTAATTAAATACAACACGGGCCATTATGAAAGCTATGTTTAGGAAAATGTCGGTTCTCTCGGACGAAACCGCAGGCAGAAGTCAGTAGGTATGTACCAACATAACAAAATGTCAGGATGAACTATTTAGAGTCGCTAATGACTGTAAAAACGACAACTTGAAGACTTTACTTTATTGAAACTATTGAAAGGTTACTTTCAAATAGTTATCCTACTACTATTATAAAGGCGAAAGTTTGTAAGTATGGATGTATGGATGTTTGTTACTCTTTCACGTAAAAACTACTGAATGGATTTGAATGAAACTTTACCACAATATAGCTTATACATCAGAATAACACATAGGCTACAATTTTTGAAGTTTCTAATGTGAGGTCGTAAAAAAACTCATTTTTTGCGCTTACATTGCTAGACTAGACGGGACGAACCTGAAGTCCACGCGAACGAAGTCGACGAGCCTTTATACTTAACTAGCTTTTGTCCGCAAAGCTAGTTAAGTATAAAGGCTCGTTACTACACTAAAGAAGCAAAATTAAAAAAAAAGGTTTAAATATTTTTGTCAGTCACGCGATTCTCTGCCCTTTAATTAAGTTACTGCGATTCTAATATTCCATCTAACTCAATACAACAATATTATAAATTCAAGGTTACAAAACATGTATTATTTGATTAGACACGCAAAATACGTCTCAGAATAATGCGCAAATGTTCTTTCGTCACACGTTTGTGACATATGACGAAATCAATCACAAATCTGATTCCAGACTGAACGGCTGTGTCATCAGAATTCTGATTATGCAATTTTAGTGTCTATTTCCATGCTGTCACATTTGATATTCGTGTAACAGCCATGTTTGTTCCTGTTTCGTAAAACACATCCATATCTTCTTATCAAAGTTCGTTGATATTTAACATAGCTTAGTGATAAACTAGTTAATAAGGGACACTGCAAGTTAAATTTTTACATTCGTAAATATACAACTACCAAAAACTACTACTATTATACAACACACACTATTAACAACTACTATAAAAAATATACACTTACCAAATAAAGATTTTTAGTTCGATGTTTAAATCTTTGGCAATTAGAGCGCGGGCTAAAGCGCGGGAAACCACTTACTCCTTTTAGACTGGCATGTAATATAGCGCAAAGCGTTATTTAGACGAAACGAGAATTAACGTACAAGTTGGTATTCATTGCGGGGTCCTAAACTAGGGTATCCTAACAGAGTGGACGCCGACGGCAATGTACAACAATATAAAACGTTTGTCGGACTGTCTAAATAAGCTTTTAACCTGACCGAAATTCGGGACGACCGCGACGGATCCACAAAGATTATGTTACACTAGATAGTACAAGTGTACACAAGAACAGGTGGCACTCTCTTATCGTACAACGGGTACTACACTGAATGGGTACATATTTATGAATATTCGTGTGTATCTTTAAAAAAAAATACATCTATTAAAAGCGTCAGCGGTATTTCCTATGAAAATATAGTTTTATTCTATAATCTGTGACCATATTACGATAACAGGAAGAATGAAAAACCAGTCTGGACCTGGTTTTGAAATTCCCTATGAGTATAAAATAAAATACTTAACTGAAACCGCTTTTAAAATTACAATGATCCGTGTTTTACCCGCTTCGCTGACGCAGCAACAGATTAGCTTAGACATCGGTCAATCGATACGTTATAGTTTTAAGTTACATGCATCACATTATCAGTAGCAGAGTGACGAAATTATAACCAATGTGCACTCAGTATTGAGGACTAGCGCGCCGCGTTCGCGCGTCTTTTACGCGAGTATAATCTGTTTCTTGAGTTAAAAAAAAAGTTATTTTTAAAATGGCGTGTCCAATGAGGTTAGTTTGGTTTTTGTTTTTTTTTTCTTGTCGTTTGTGTTTGTGTCAAGTTTTTTTTTTTTAATTTGGAGGAGGTTTAGCATTTTTATTTTAAATCAGAAGATAATTAAACGTTTAGTTCCAGTACCGTTAAATGTTATTATTAAACTGTTATCTGAAATGACTTTTAAAAAATTGATTTACTAAATAGCTTCCGATCTTGAAGGTCGCTAAAAGTTATCTCTGAAGGTTCGCAGTTCAAAGCTTTGTGGATCGGATGTAACCAAAACAGGAACTACCCCATTTTGATTGCAATTTAAAATTATTTTTACAATACATTAAAATACACATGGTTGACATAATTATCGACAAATTATTATAATTTATCGTACGCGACATTAAGAAAGTAAATTCAATCATCTTGACTTTAACGAAGTCGGTGCTTAACTTGCTTGCTGCAGGCTAGTATCAATGAGTTAGTTATAAAACAATTTATTTTTTCCAATATTGTGTGACATAAATTGCTAAATATATTATGTTGTAAATATTACACAGTATTTTGGTGTTCGGCACATGTATTATGAACCCATCATAGTTCTAGTTATACGCATGAATATTACATTTCTGTATATGAATTAAACATCAAAAGGCTTTATTTTCGCATAAAATTTATTCAAGAAATAAATAGATTTAATCTTAGATGACTAGATGTTTCTTTTCCAGTCTGTGAGTTCTACAATTAAAATTTGAATTTCAAAATACGATCTGCCGTTAAAAAGTGGCCCGATTGTTAACCATAGGGTTGCGTTTTTTTCATTGAATTGAAGGGAAAGGGTAACCTGCCCTTTTAGTTTAAAGGTTACATAAAATTGTTGTTTAATGATAATGAATACAAAAGCTTGCTACCGCTGCGGGTTAAGCAAAAAATAATTAGTACATACTATAAGTTAATAACGCATTACTTAACTCAGTAAATGAGTAATGGTTATTGCTGTTAAATAGATAGGCAAAACAAATTAAATCGCAATCAGTTGAGCCATAAAATAAGAGAAAATTATCACGTAAGCTTTGGAAATAATTATGAGAGATAGGTAATTATTTCTTTCGTAATTAAGAACCAAAACGGGACCAAAGAGTTTCACTAAAAAAGATGTTTACGCGAAAAATACTTTATAGCTTACCCCTAGTTCCATGATATTAACGTTTGCTGATTATAAAACCGATTCGTTCCATCACATTTAATACGCATTCTTGTATATTTCTTTATTCACATTTCGGATATCGAACCATACTTTACCGCTTCATCAAATAAATAAAAAACTTTACAAAAAAAAATTGAGGACAAGTCTTGACCAGATGATATTATAATATGGCAAGCATGTTCAAGAATTGAGTGATTACTTTTACAATACTTGCGAAAGTAGCTTGCGCCTTATCTCCAGCAAAGAAAAAATAGACATGATCTGATAGTTCATATTTTGAGCATTCTCAATAATGACTGACGTTACTACACTGTTCTACAGCACACCAAAGGCCTCTTTTCCATATTTAAATTTTTCGGTCCGTGTGCCTACCTCAACTTTTTTTACTTTTAAGAAGTTTTTTATTGCTTCGTTCATTTCAAGTTTGCCATTTAACTTGAAATTATTGAAGCAATAAATAATCTAATAAAACATTTTAGTATTACGATAGCACAGTAGAGTTAATATACTACTGTGACGATAGGCACATAATAAAGGCATAATTTTCAAATAACGACAAGCACCAATATTATTATGCAAAATTAATTATTGATTAAAAAATAATATTAAAAACGTGACTAATCAGGTTCTTGGCACTAATTAATTATTAAGCTATTTATATTCATAAAATTAATATCAATATTTATATAATGTTTTTCAAAATACCGTGTTTCTTTTCGATATCATATATATAATAATCCATAATTAATATGATGCTAAATATTTATAAGCAGTCCTGTTGCCTATGTAACTTGGTCATTAGGTTATTAAGGCGAAACTTATCTTTTTGAACCAGCATAACTTGGCCCCTGCCCTAAATACTACACAGTAAAATTGTTAGCAATTTGAGGCCCTAATCTTGCTTGAGGTGTCTTTGAAGGTTTCTAAAAAAAGTGTTTAATATCGCTCGTCGCCAGCGCCCAATTCAGCTATTTGATTAAATTTCAACTCAATAATTAGAAATATATTGACCGTGAATGTTCAGTCGCTTACTGAATTTCCAATTAATTTGTTGGAAAAATGTTTAGGAGAATACGAATAGTGTAATTTTAATCCTATTTCCATTAATTCATCGGCCATTGTTAATAGCGGGATTGGGGCCCTTGCTCATATAGACTCGTTAAATGGTTATAGTTGTGGAATTTCACGGGATAGCACAAAACAAGACGTTGAGATCTCGCTTCTAAAACCGCAAAAACACTACTTTATTACGTGCAGCATGTGCAATATTTGTTTAATGCATTATTAATTTGTCCCATTAAATGTCATGTTCATCATTTTCATAGCCACATCCTTCACCCTACGAAATTAAATGCACTACGGGCTAAAACCATCGATGTCTGTCTTTGGTTGGTGCCATTGATATAGTAAAATAACATATTGATCAATGGTTGGTACCAAAGAATTGTCGAGAATATTCTATCAAAATTATTTGAGTGGTCTCGTTAAAGAAACAGGCCGAGATACTTTCGTAATTATCTAATCATAACATTATTGAATCATTGAATATGTCATAAAAAAGCATTAAAAACATGGGTTTGATTTAATATTATAATTCGATTTCTGGAGTTACAGCATCGCCTTTTAAAATTAGAATGCTGATATTGAGAAAGCAAGATGGCAAACTTCAGCACGTTAAAGCTTTGGATTGCTTCCACAATTGCATTTCTTACTGGACCACTGTATACCGGTTTCGAAAATAACATCCATACATCAAACCGAGACAAGTTCGACTTGTTATAATTTTTGGTAATCACTAAACAAGTTATTCTCGTTCACTGACCACGCTAATTATTGTCAAACACTCGTGCTTGACGCTGTAATGGACGAAATTTCAAAATATTACGAAATGTTTTTAGATGTGGTCAGTGCACTAGAAAGCAGGCTGTAAGTTGAGTTGTTATTATAGATGTTTGGGCTAATAGAAATAGACACAAAAAAGAGTAAGTAAAGATAGACCTTCTCTTTTTGTAGTTTACTCCATTTCTCTAGCTAGAGATATAAAGAGGAGCAGAGCTACTGACAGTTGCAAAAAAACAAAATCCATTTACATTCCAAAGGATTCTTTAACATACAAGCACCCTGTACCCTTCAATTCGTCTGCAATTCCTTCATATCGATATTGTCGTCAACTTTTTTAAAAATATCCGTCAACTATCAAGTTTAAACAGTCTAGGTTATTCTGTAAGCTGCGAAATTAACGCAAGAGCGACATCATTGCTTCAAATGTCATTTTCATTAACATTTTTGACTTCGATGTTGTAGAATCCCGCAAAACTTATACGTGGAGCGCGAACTTTACTAGTTCAAGATCCTATTCCTAACTAGAGCATTTCTCTTCAGATCTGTGATGGACGACAGCATGGCGCAAGAAGGCGACTGCCTTGGCAACGAAGCGGGGATGCTGTACGGAGAGTACCTGATGCTGGACAAGCTTCTGTCAGCGCAGAGGATGCTGAGTGCCCAGTCCTCCAAACCAGTTCACGATGAGCATCTGTTTATAGTCACACATCAGGGTAAGTACAAGTTAACCATTACCCTGTCTCATGATTCAGATAAGAATATTGCTATTGTATCTCTTGGTCGGGTAGCGAATTGTTGGAAAATTTGCGTGGTAAAATGAAAAATACTACCGAGATTGCTTGGTAATACTCAAAATACTTTAATCGCTAACCGTTTTCTAAGTATGTGACCGACAGACTGAAAGACCCCGAACTACGCCATCTGACAGCCGTCTCAGCAGGTGTTTCAATAATCCCACTGACCAATTTTTTACTATACAGAACTTCTACGCTATACATGTACCTAAATAATTCTTGTGTCGCGGGTCCTTCATAAACATTCAAGTCTTATGCACAAAGACACCTAGACTCAGATCAAGCATCTTGACTTGGCAAACATACGGAACACAGCTTTTAAGCATGCTTTGATCAGGATTCAGAATTTAGGTTGCAACTGAAAATCTTAGCCATGTACGTTTCGACACGAAATATCATTAACGATTCCAGAAATTTCAACGGGCGAGAGGATAGAACATAATTCTTCTGTACCTCAGTCATGAACGACCTACTTATGTGCCACTAACTATTAATTAAATAGTATGTCATGATACCGTACATGGTATCATGACGTATCACATATCAAGACATATTCTTCTGAAGCACAACAAGTTCTCAATAGAGGTAGTCAATAAAATCGCTATACTCAATCATTTACCTTAATGTCGTATAGTGTTGTAAATAAATAAAGATTTGCGTCATCTATTATTTATTGTTATGTAGCTGTTTATCAAATAACACACCTCATTGTATTTACATTTTTTTCGCACCTGTTTTCTTCTACTTGTACATGATTAACTTTTTGCTGTGATATTTTTTGTTGTTGTAGGATGGTTTTAATATATTTTTTTTGTTTTTGCTTAACTATCTTGTATGGTTTCTTAACAATTTTTTGGATACGTTTTTGGATACTTCTAAGACTTTCATCGGTCGTAACCTCTTCCATTTTTACTGGTTCTAACAGAGGTTTAACCTACATTGCTTACCTAAAAACAACAAATCTAGAAGCTTGCTTGAGTTGGAGGTAGTTAAAAAATAAGAAGTAGAAATTATTTCCTACTTCTCCTTAAATTTACTATTTCTGATTAATTTAATTGCGGCTTCCAAGTCAGTCAATTGTTTCCCTGGGAAACACCGATTATAAGTGGTATAAGAATTGTAAATAGTAGAATTGGGGCCCTGGGCTGTTTTCCTTGCTTATCATTGTTGGTCCTAGTTTACAGGAGATGAAATGATAGGCATGCCTTGCATGCTTGCCCCAAAAATAAACCTAGCGTCACTTCACAATATTCTTTGCACACTAGGAATGGCTTCTATCTGGTAGTACCAGTCTCCAATAATCCACAAGTTTAGACCGTATAAGTAGTAGGCATGAAAGAAGAAACAGAAGCGATTTCAGCAGAAATAAAATATAGATCACGTTCATAATAATGTACATACTCTTCTTCTTATTTTCATACAAAAGGACGTCTGAAAGGAAAGTAATTTACAATAAGATCTCTCATTTAAGTAAATTAAATAGTCGATTGTAAGAAGTGCTATATCAAGACAATACGACTCCATTTATATTGATAAATGAGAATAATTTATTACTGACGTCAAACACAAGAATGAATGAATCATCGTTAAATAATAATAATTAAACAAATAATTTGACACGTCCGCTGATGTCACAACATACATATTGTGTGAAAATGGATCCCGTTGTCTCACCACCGCCAAATAAGTTCCCGTAAAATTGTAAAAAACTTAAATTCGACATAAAAATAACTATTTTTTTTCCGCATCAGATATTATAATTACTCCTGACCACTAAATAACTCTAAGTCACTCAAACATCCCCCTTATTACCACTATTAGAAAAAACTTTTATTTCTGCTCTTTCACTCATCATTATCATCAGCCTATATTCCCCAATTGCACGCCATCAAGATCTATCTTCGGCTGTTGGCATCCAGCTTGTAAGAACTTACAATTTCTAATTTCAGCATACGAGCTATGGTTCAAGCAGATCATCTTCGAGGTGGACTCCGTGCGATCCTTGTTGGATGTCGAGGGTTTAGACGAGAGTCACACCATGGAAATCCTCAAGAGACTCAACAGAATCGTCCTCATTTTAAAGGTACATATTGTCTTACTTAAGATATTTTAGTAAGTGAATAGCTGTATGGGTGTTCAAGTAGGTTTTAGTAGATTTACATAATCTGATACACAATAAATAGGTTACAAAAGGGACTTAAGACCATAATCCTATCCATTTCCACTGTTGGGGTCGACTTTTAGTCTAACCAGCTGCAGCTAAGAACCAGTGACTGCCAATCTGACATCCTCAACCTAGTTACCTGGGCAACATGATACCCATTAGTAAGACTGGTTGAATGTAACAGTGGCTTATGTTGTAGGTATGTATTTCCTCTATATTTCTAGGAACGAAGAAACTTAACGGAATATTAGTCTTTTCTCAATATTTGGGCTATTACTAAATCCATTTTACAAGCACGTTTCAACAAAAAGCGATTCACCGCATAAAAATTTAGATCAGAAAATCGAGGGCAAAAAAATTATGAACATACAATTCTGTGGCTCCCGTCTTGAAACAAATTCTCATCCATCTATAACTACATACGTAAGACAAGCACCGTCACATTAAATGTTTATGTTTCTGTATCGTTACGCATAACAGATAGTACGGAACCCTGACATCTGACCCTTATACACAACGACACGTATTTTTTTATCATCGAACTGGCTTCGGCTGGCCTGAGCCGTCGGAGGCGAGTTAAATGCGTGCTTTAAAAAATGGACTGTGTATCTGAAGTAGGTACAGACTATGTAAAAAGGCAGTTTAATATGCCATGAATTAAAAAAAAAAATTTCAACTAACTGTACTGCGGGTACAGTTAGTTGAGCTAATTTTACAAATGGATTTTTGTATGTTATTTAAAGTGACAAAAAGTTCATTAGTTTATTCTGATTTTTAATATACCTCTAATTTTTTATTTTATTTTATTTTTTATTTTATTTGGGAAACAAACAGATGTAATATAGTTAATAAAATACATACAAAATAAACAGTACTCAATCCAGAACAGTTTCCACACTAAATTAAAACATTTGCGCCAAATGCGAAACTGAATAAAATTTAAAAAGAATTGCAAACAAATATAAACAATTTAGATAAAAAAAAATAGAAGTTACCTTACATCTACGTATCGAGAAACAATATTAATTACTAGAAGCATGAACCAGACAGTCGTGAACAGATTTTTTAAATTTTCTGAAACAAAAGCAGCCCAAGTTACTCTTTTAAATCGCTATATCAGCTACCTACCTAGTCTCGTCAATTTTTTTTGTAGAAAACTGTTGACATTGAAGCTTTTATTTAGATTTAAGCCAAATAGGGATGATGACTGGGTATAAAAATAAATAATCTCATTAGTCCCTCAGTTAGATACTTGAAAAGTATGAGACACGTATTTTTTCCTTTTCCAGAAAAACTGGAATTGACAAAGATTAACTGCTTTAAAGTTTAGGAGAGGGGGCTTGTGACGTAACGATATGGTAAAATTTATACTCAATCGTTACGTCACGCGTAAGTTTCATTCACTGTAATTTGGTCAATTTATGTTTGCGGGACGAATGAAAAAATACGTATCCATTATTAGACAAAAAACTACAAGACGGAAACTGCAAAAAAAAATTGTCATCATCCCTATTCTGAGATGATTTTAGCTTTGAACAATGTCTTTGCATCTACTGCGGAGGACCGGTGGTGGTGATGTCGAGGTACCTATAATATTTATTATTTGGAAGAAAATTTATTACAATAGGGTGTTACCTAAAATATCGTCTATGAAATTCTTCAAGTAAGCAAGAGCAAGCTTCTGAAAAAAACAAGCAATGATATCTAAGCTGAATCATGTGGGTTAGCTTTATCAGAACCCAGGTTTCGTCACAATATTTTTTTCGCAATATAAAAAACTTACACCATTATTCGAAAATTAACTTTACTCCAATTGACATACGAATTAAAATCATGTAACATATCCAAGTGTTATGAATTTGTTTACATAATTACATCACAGTTGTTGTGCAAATGAATATAATTGATAAACGCAATGTTTATACTTCATAGACAGATAGACAAACTAAAGCACGTGTTTATACATATTTTTGTTTTTGTAAGATTCATATTGAACTTGTTTTCGTGTGGAAAGAAGATCAAATGGATAGAAATATACAGGAATGGATTGGATAGGTCATAAATTGGATGTTGATTAAGAAGCAAACAAAAATTGAGATAACCTTGACCCAATTTCTTGGCGTTCTGGGTAGTACTACAAAAAGGAGAAAATTTTAAAATAGGCAATCTTAATCTTGGTGTCTTTAATACAAACGCATTTGGTTCATTTCAATGAGAGAGAGAGAGATTTTTTTACATTTGTTTTTTTTCGCTTACTCTTTTCAACAGAGTTTTGAGACAAAAAAAGACAAGATTTATTAAATTAAAAAAAAAACAGTGTCTTTCAAATCACGCTGAGACATAAGTGCAGATAGAATTTGACTTTACGGATAACAGAGCACCAATGTGACTTTATAATGTTATATTGACGAATGATAAAAGAAAACATTGTGAGGAAACCTTGATTGCAATTATTCGAATCTGAAATTACCAGAGCACAGTGAGCTAGCATGGTGATCAATGCTCAAAAACTTCCCTATACGGGAACAATCCTATGTCTAACAGTGGTATAAGCTGGCATTATTATTATTAGTCTTAAACATCCCATAATATTAATCCTTAATTCTAATTCTTACACAAGTTTCCTACCAACTGGCAATAATACAGTGGTATTGCCATTGCAGTAATGTATAATCGTGGCCCACTTTACCGGAACCCCCTCATATTGCAACCTGTGGTTGTCGGTCAGGTCCTAAGGTATCACGTATCACCAGCCTGCCTAGAATTTCACTTTTACCTTGATTACACCATTCTTTATGATCCGAAACCTCGTGATCTACTTATGGGACCAGGCACGTGTGCACATGTGCTCACTTTAGTTGTCGTACCGGTTGAATTTTTGCAACTCAATTTTGAGGCACTTCCCCATAAGCTAGCAGGCGAAATTTTCAGGGTAGCTTAAAACTCGATGACAATACAATTTACAACTATAAAATTCATTTTATCCTTTACTAAATGTGTTGGGTATGCATTGTTTTTTTTTTCTATTTCTTTTACTACTATTACCGCACGTCCGACTAGAACTTGCCCATTTGAATTTGTGATTTTTTTGAAGTTTATTCCTGATCACGGAAGGTTTAATATGATCGGGGTCAAACTTGAGCAAATAATTTTGGCATTTTTGAAACAAAAAACAATACTAGAAATCCGCAAAGATAAGTCAGTAATTTAATACAATTATCCGTATTGCCGATACTTTGGCATGACAACACCACTTACTTCAACTATTATTTATTTTAGGTAATTATCATAATAATTATAAATCCGCTGCAGGGAAGATATAATATTAATCATAATTATAAATACCGTTAGAGATTGGCATGAGTTGGCTTTAGAACTATTAATTAAATGTTTCCCATATCTGCAAAAATTTCCTCTACCGACAACGATTATGGAGTCATAGGTAATTATTTTAAATTTCCTAGTATTATCAGCAGGAAAATAAACAGCCTCTCTTAAACAAACAAAGCAGAATTTTGCGGTAGATAAATTATTCTCTGGGTAACTAGGTCAGAAATCACAATATGAGAATGACAGGTAATACGTTATTGATTTGTGGACCTCTGCAATATTATAGAAAGAAGGTAAACTCGAAGCGAGAAGAAAGCAAGGAAGACCAAGTATTCAGTGAGAGAGATGAGATGAAAAATTCAGTGCAGGTCAGAATACTAAATGGAAATAGAAGCGCTGGCCTTGTATAAAGAAAATGGTCGTTACTACATAAAAGGGGTTTTGGTAATGTCCTCATTGACATTCAACTCTTTTGAGGGAGGAAGCTTGTAGTCTCAGACTCTTACTGACTAAACCTGAAAGTAAAACTGCTCGATATTTTGCGGTTTCGATCCGGATGCGATTCTGCTGTTTACTATAATCAATGAATGAATGGAAATTAGATCTAATCGGCACAGACGTTTCAAATTTAATCTTATTACCATTAATTCATCGGCCATTGTAAATAGCAGAATCGGGGCTCAGATACACGTTCTAGACCATTCTTGTATAAGGCTTTCTGAGCAGGCAAATATCTATAATCTAACACAGATCTGTTCCTTCACTTACAGTTGCTGGTGGATCAGGTGATGATCCTGGAGACTATGACTCCCCTAGACTTCATGGACTTCAGGAACTATCTGCGGCCGGCGTCTGGCTTCCAGAGTCTACAGTTCCGTCTTCTAGAAAACAAGGTGAGCTAACATTTTGATGCGAAAACTAGCTTCTGCTGCGGGCTTATGAAGATTTAACTTTTTTGGAATCGATTCGAAAGATTTTTTTATCGGATTAATCGTTTAAAGTTCACGCATATTCATTTCTACTCTGCTCATAATCATAGCGTGATGGTACTTAGGTATGGTGTACAATAAATAGTATTCTATCTATCTATCTATATCCTATGTAAATAGGCTATCTAACAATAAAATATTTTTCCAAATCGGACCAGTGCTCCCCGAGATTAGCGCGTGCCAATCAACAAACTTACTATTGTTTAGGATTCATATGGTAAAGGGGGGTAATAAAATGGAAGAGAAATAGCACTGATGTAGAGATATGCTGATAAAGTAGGAAGAACATGTAGTAAAATTTCTGTTTGATGGTAGGTATCAGGTAAAAATACGTACGACGATACCGGTATTAGCAAAAAATCGAATTAGATGTAATCAAAAAATAACATGTAATGTTTTTTTTGGTTTCTAAATAAAGTAAAGATACGAATAAACAAAATGTTATCCAATTTCAATTCTATGCATTTGAAATTTCCATTTGACGCTAAAGTTTTTACATATAATGCAACTTGACCTGAGTTCAGACCGTGTTAAAATAAGTGTGTATGAGAAAAAAACTCTAGCATTTAATTTCAACAACAAAACACAAGGCGTATTCGATTCTTCACCAATAAATTAAATTCCCATTGGAGCTTTAAACAAGTCCAATAGTTTTTGTCCGAACAGAATTGATTTGCATTGATTTGTCATTGGTATAATTTTCCTAACGACAGTTTATATTCCAGTTTAGACCAGCTGTGACCGGTTGATACTAGTTAAATAATAAACTAGTCATATTGTAACTATAAATATTAATTAAATGATTTATCACTTATCCCTATTAGATCTAGTAGGTCAAAACAACAGGAAGGAAATATAAATTTTAAAACGATGATTTATAAATAATTATTTGATTATTCAATAGTCGATAGTAAATTATTAGTATTCTTATATATTCATATAGTATTCTTAATAAAATCCTACAATTTATAATTGAAAGTAATATAATAATTAATCGTCGTAAGTTTTGTGATAAAACTTGCATGCTTCAATACTTTCCTTCATCATTATCCTAGCATTATCCCAGTTAAGTTGGGGTCGGCTTCCTGTCTAGCATAATGCAGCTAAGTACAAGTGTGTTACAAGGAGCGACTGCAAATCTGACCTCCTCAATCCTTGGCAAAACGATACCCATTAAGTAGTAAGACTGGTTGTCAGTCTTACTAGCTTCTAACTATGCATTACTACTGTCAAAGATGGATAAAAATAGCCGGGACCCACAATGTAACGTGCCTTCCGAAACACGGAAGTGTTTTGTTTAATGAATGTGTATTCATGAATTATTTTCCGGTTCCAGTTAGGTCTGAAGCAAGCCCTGCGCGTCAAATACAACCAGAACTATCAGACTGTGTTCGGTGATGACCCTGAAGCCATGGCGAATTTACAGAAGTAAGTTCATCATAATCCTCAATTTATTACTAAGATAGGTACTTTGATGAACCTTTATCCGGTTTGATGGTCTAGTCAAGTCTAGTGGTAAGTGGCCCTGACTTCTATGCAGCAGGTCCGGGTTTCGATTCCACCCAGAATAAAAGTTGGTGTAATGAATGAGCGTGAGAAATTGTTCTGAGTCTGGGTGTAATTTATCTAAAACAAGTGTGTATTATTGTTCAGTTCGACGCCAATCCGATCGCAGAAGCTTTTTAACAGTCAAACATTTACTTTTAAACTATCAGGGGAGGTCTTTAAAAAGGAACGGAACAGGATCTTAAAAGAAAAAAGAAAGTTGTTCTCAATTCGTCTATATTTTGTTTTTTATTTCGTTTGTTACTTCAGAACTTTAGACTGGATGTTTTTAAATAACTCCCGCATTAAGTATCCTTATGTTGTGTGGAGTTTTACAACAAAATATTCCCATGCACCCAGTTTGGCTCACCAGTTTTTTTATTTGATGTATATAGGTTGTATGTTTTTGTTGTTAAAACAATATTATTATAGATCTGAGCAAGAGCCAGCTCTGCTCGCGCTGATTGAACGCTGGTTGGAGCGCACGCCAGGACTACAGACACACGGTTTCAACTTCTGGGGAAAGTTCCAGGCTGCCGTCAACAAACTTATTAAAGATGATATCGAGGCTGCCATGGTAAGTAATCCAAGCTAATGATTACAGATATCACGATGTGTAGATATGGCGGTAAAAGCCATGGCGTAAAAGGCTTGGGGTAATGGTTACACACTGGCAAGTTCAGCTCTTGCCCGAGATGGAAGAAGAGTTAAAAGGCTTTTACGGAGTAGAAATGGCTAGGAGAAGAAAAAGTACCAGTATAGTCTAAAAGAAGAGAAAGAGAATACATGCGTGAGCTAAAAACACAAAACTGCGTCAGAAATTAAACTGCTTTTGTCAAGTACAATTACCATATATTATATTAATAACTATTTAATATGATCGTAGAAAAATCCCTCACCCATATGTTGGTATTCCTCAGCGCGAGCCGAACGAGTCAGTCCGGCGTCACCGGCTGCAGGACGCGGAGAACCGGCGCGAGATCTACCGCTCCATCTTCGACCCCGCCGTGCACGACGCGCTGCGCTCTCGGGGAGAGAGGAGGTCACTACTCACTCACATAATTATTAAATCACTAAAACCTGTTGTTTTTCACTTAATTCTTGTGTCACTGGACATTTCACAAACATTCAAACTCAGAACAAACATTCGTTGATGACACAAATGCTAGCCCTACACGGGGATCGAAAACGCGACATGTCGCAGTCTCTGAATTGTCTGCTTCCATCATCATCCCTGTCCTCCCAATGCTGGGCATAAGCCCATATCACGGGACTCCCTTTTACGGCCCTGATCCAATATCAAACTAATAAAAATCATAGAACTTACGCAATCATACTCTCATGCCTATGATTGAGTTTACCATATTTACCTATACTTAGTTGGTTCTTCTAGTCATAGGTACTAGTGTACTATAAAATGTAATTGTGTGTATTACGCTGGCAACCCTTATCTTTCTTCTTAACTCATCTCGGCCATTTTTTAGTACATTAGCATATTCAATTTTCATCTCCTAAATACGATAGCAATTTCTAAGACAGTCAATCGTCCTCCTAAGCTTGGTGGAGCTGTAAGACTCACCGAAATTGTGTGGTTTTCGTTTGTTATTATTATTGATCCTGCTTAAAAGGAGTAACAATATGTGTGCTGTCCTATCAAATAAGGTCTAGTAAATATTAGACTTCTTTTCCAATCTAATGTCACTTTATTACGACTTCTTTTTTTTCAGACCCAAAATGTTTCTGTTTCTAATATTCCCCGTTGTTTCCCAGGTTGTCCCACAAGGCCCTGCAAGGCGCCATCATGATCACGTTCTACCGCGACGAGCCTCGCTTCTCGCAGCCACACCAGCTGCTCACACTGCTTATGGACATGGACAGCCTCATCACCAAGTGGCGATGTGAGTATCGTGAATAAGGGAAAATTGAACCTTAATCTTTATGTAATAAGTAAATATTTTTTTATTGGGTAAGAGGAGTTCCATTGTTATGAACCAAGCCACTTTTAAATTGACTTATCGGAGTATACAAAGCTTCCATTCAGTAATAGTGAAAACCTCCTCCGAAATAGAAAGGGAAAGTATTGAACACTTATAACTACCTTAGTTATATGGACTTTCAAAGAGTCAGCGATTCAGGCCTAGAGTTTGTTTCGAAGTTTCTTTTTAGGGTAGTCATATAAGAGTTAAAAAAATGAAGGTGTTATAAGTTTGACTGTGTAGTCATAGCTCGTGAACAAATCGAGCCATTTGTAGTAATTGTGGCTCAAATCATTTAAGCCGTTTAAAAGTCGTGATGTTGAAAAGTCTTTATTGTCAAGTTATTTTCAATATTTGTATAACTTTGAAATGTTGTTGGGGTAAAAGTTTTTAAATGTTATAAAACTTTATCTTCTGTTTGAATATGTTTGTAGACAACCACGTGATCATGGTGCAGCGTATGATCGGCTCCATGCAGCTGGGCACGGGCGGCTCCTCCGGGTACCAGTACCTGCGCTCCACGCTCAGGTGATACATACATACCTACTCTTACGCAAGAATGACACTTAAATGACGTCTAAAAAGTTCATTTTTCCCCGCACTTTCTAAACAAAGAAAATTTTCCAAAACTGGACGGGGATTTGACAAGAAAAATGTTTAGTCCATCACACAGATTACCAGAATCATACGTCAAATTCATACGCTGTAGCTGTTGCTCTACTATGTGTAGAGCAATTTCGTAATATATGATGGAAATGTTTATCTCAAATAGTGCAAAAATACTGTACCTACATATATCTATATCAAATGTAACCTGTATACCTAAAACACTGAGACATACTTTCAATCAAAAATGTTAGTTTAATTAAAGCACTTTTATAGTAATAATTTCCTTCATAAATGAAAAAAGACTTCATAAATGATAATATTCCACAACATTCCAAAAGTGACTGTAGGTATAACAAGAAAATATGTACTTTCCAGTGACCGTTACAAAGTCTTCCTGGACCTATTCAACTTGTCCACTTTCTTGCTCCCACGCTCTCTAATCCCACCGCTGGACGAAGGTATGAAGAAAAGCTTGAACTTAACTTGGGGAGACTCCGTAAAGGAAAATGGCGAAAGCCACCAAAATGGCGAGAAATGTCAGAATGGACAAAATGGCGTCAACGGACTGGAATCATCGTTATAGGGAACGTTTTGATGTTTCAAAGTTTGATTTTTTTAAGTAATAGTTTGATAATTAATTAAAGATTTTTCGTTTATTTCAATAGGCTATACGAAAATATATAATTTGTGCCCATAGATTTAAGTTAGATAATGATTCTCCAGTGTTAATTAGTGAAATAGTTTTAAATAATATTAAAAATGCATGACTATCAATAAAGAAAATAATAATCAGCTGGTATTGATAATAATTATTGATATTGTCAATGTGTTAATTATTATTTTTTTCTAGAACACTAATCAAGCATTTAGTTTCCGAAAATAAACCGAAATTGAAAAATACTTGAATAATTTTAATTGAAATGATTTTCTAAACTAATAAAATGTATATTTAATCATTAAACATTGTATTTTGTCAATGTTGTTGTTAGAAAATAAATAAATGACGTTGTAATAATTTTAAGTGTTTTTGGTTAACTTTAAACAAAAAAAAATCTAAAGAAGGTTAGTATAAGATGATAGTTATAAACACCATTTTAGGCCTACATTTGATTGCAAGGCAAAAAAAAAACTTACCACATTTTTACTAGCATTTTAATATAAATAATATACTTATCAAAATATTGATTTATTTATTTAGTTCAGATGACACTATAAATGCAAACAAAATATAAAAAGTAGATCAGTACCATGTTTATAGTAAATACATATTCTTTTGGTACATAGGTAAGTATTGCACTTTCTGGGTAATTATATTCCGAATGCTGAGGTACATGCAGCAAAGTTGTTAAAAGGGTATCACACCACATTATGTCTTAGACCCATGCCCGAATTCTTATAAGGGAAGACTGCAGAAAGAGAGTCCAGAAAGTGGTCAAAACGATCTTCGCATCATCACCTCTTACTCAAAGTTGTACAGGGGACCAAAAAACATGACAAATTTTAGATAGTTGTTTACAGATCTTTGACAGTCGTTACGGGTGGTCACAAGCTATGAAGTCTGACTAAAAAGTATCCTGTTGCCCAGGTAATTGAGGTCGGATAGGCAGTCGCTTCTTGTGAAACACTGGTACTTCGCATCCGGTTAGAATGGAAGCCGAAGCTGGAAAAAAGCTAGTATGATGACGATATAATAATAGTTTTAAAATCAAAACAGTCAGTTATCAACTTATTTGAAACGCAGGTATTAACATAGGTTTTGACGAGATCTCCTTTTCAATCAAAGTGAAGTACGAAAATGTTATGGGCCATCCTCAACATTTAATAAATTGCAGTGTAGTGTTACCCCTTTAATGCCCCTTTCGAATTATGCTGAAATAACAGTAGGGCCTCCAAATTTATTATTCCTGTTGACTCCAAACTTGTAGACGACGCGGTGTTTGTACACTTCTCCAGGAGTGAGGATCGCGGATGGGAAGTTGGTATGATGGACGGCATCCGGGAACTTTTGGGTTTCGAAGCACAAGGCTCCGTGGCGACGGTAGCCGACACCAGACTTGCCGACGATGGCGTTTTCTTTGGGGCTCGGTAAGGAGTTCCCGGTGTAGAACTGGACTCCTGGCTGGTCGCTGTGCACCTCCATGTAGCGGCCCGAGTCAGGGTGAAGGGCCTTGGCTACGAAGCTCAAAACCTGTAAGTATAAGATACATTTTCAGTATTTGGTATCAAACGTGTTGTCCAATTTTGTTAATAAAGAACACCTTTGCAATTGATTTCTACCTTCACTTTCACACAAAAATCACTGACCTATTGGACGATAGATTATAACCAAGATTAACACATGATAGATTATATCCCGATTAAATTTACGTTCCCGTGTTATCATTCTCAACTTGTAGCGGGCGGAACTGTTGGCAACAGCTAGTTTACTATAATTTATAATATAAAATATTTACAAAAGTTAATATTTCGACTATAACTGGCTACCCACCTCTACCTCAGCTCATCATTAAGGGCTCCGAAACTTGAGTCCGAAACTAAGCAGGCGGAAAGCTTAAAAGTATAAAAAGCTTTTTAAAACACTTCTCACCTCGGTTCCACTGGTGTTAACGCAGTAATTGTCGTCAAACAGGTTCTTTCCGGAGACGATACCTTCACCCACTTGTTTCTCGAGCCTGAAGTCGAATGGCGTCCCTTCCACGTCGGTGAAAGCACCCGTGGGGATTGAGTCTGAATCCGTCTTGGTGATACTACAAATATATTTCGTCAAAGGTATATTCCGTGGTCAATGAAGTCCAATGCTGGGCACAGGCATTAGGTAATGTGTACAAATAACTCATAAAAACTACTTAAAGGCATTAGCAGCATTAACAATGCTCCGAAGCAAGGTGTTTAGTGTTTATCCATTAGGGCCGTATGCCACAGTTTCGAATAATTTTCTAAAGTTACTCATAATGAATTTATGGTTTCCGGCTAAAATGAACTTTATACTCTCGTACACTAAACGCTGAAAGAACACTTTAAGTTCTTAATGCCAAGAAGTGTTTTGTTTCTTATCCTAAAATTGTTTACTAAAGAACACTCCATTTTTGTTAGCTTTGTCCACTTACCGATCAGCATTAATAACGACGCGGTGTTTGTACATCTCCTGCGCCCCGGTGTCGTGACCAGCAAGGTTGAAGTATGAGTGGTTGGTCAGGTTGACCACAGTCTTCTTAGAAGTCGTAGCAATGAATTCCACATGGAAAGTGTGGTCGTTCTTTAGCTCGTAGACCACGCTGGTGACCAGGTCTCCGGGGTAACCTTCCTCCATGTCCTTGGAATAGTAGCTCAGGGTAACTTTGGCTTCACTAACGGTAGCATCCCATACCACCTGCAAAATTGATTATTTGTGCGATTATTAAGCGTGGCCTTGTCAAAAGACTGGGGAATTGGTGTGTTCATTACAAACCTACAAGAATTGTCCATTATCATCATTTTTGAAGACTTAATTATTTTAAGGAGTATTTGCCTCATCACTATCTTTAGAGAATGTGCCACCACGTTTTCAAGTAAGATTATTTCAGATGGAAAAGAAGGCATGCCGCTCTACGCCGTGTATTGAGCTGTCACGCTTCCAAATTATATTACTTCAAGACGTGGTGTTTTGGAGATTACAGACAATTCAAATTAATTCCTACTCTTCTGATCATTTTCCCTTGAAGTAAGAGGGAACACTGCTCATCGCATAACGGTGTCTCGCTTTAACAACACATTGCTAGGACGATACATCTTCATTGTCATATTTCCAGCTATGTACAACTAAACTAACCTTATCAAAACCAATGAGTCCTCCATGCAGATGATGTTTTCCACTATTCTTAGCTAAGGGATAGGTTTTGCCATCGATCTCGAAGCTCGCGTTTCCGATGCGGTTGGCGCATCTGCCCACAGTGGCCCCAAGATACGGAGTGTTCCTGTTCACGTAGCCGTCAAGGTCATCGAATCCGAGGACCACGTCCTTCGTGACGCCAAAACAGTCTGGGACCTAGAATAGGTTTGTAGAGAAATTTAATAGTTTATATTTTTTTTAAAGTGGGAGTTAAATAATTCACAAGTTTTTTCTATCACTTTGAAAATATCGTGGTCGCCTTGCGGTCTTAAGCATGGATTTATATGCACCTCATTACAAGTTTGTGTTCGCTTTATGTTTAGTTATCAAAAAGGATTTTTTGATTCTTTTTTGTAGACAGATTAAAAGATGGATTCATATTTGTTTTAGAACGGTCTACTAAGGAGACTAATGTTGAGGGTCAAATTATAGATTTTGACTTTTTTGGGTTCTAGAATCTCATATAGCCTTCTCTTTCACTCTTACAAGCTATTCATTATCTATCTCTTACCTTAATAGACTGTATGATAGCTCCATAGGAAATGACAGAGACTGTCATGCCGCCCTCTGCGTGCCATGTGAACTTCTGCACTTTCTTCTCATTATGCACACCGAAATCTTCAACAGTTAAGGACACCATGGCTGGAGCTTAAAACAATAAGGAAATTAATGATGTATCGCCATCTTCCTAGTCCTAAACTAGCTTATATAATTATGAGAACCTAGACGACTGATAAACATATTTATGTGTTTTTAACAAACAAATTAAAATGATCGTACTTTTCACTTTTGTCCTGTGTGGGAATCGAACCCACGACTAACAGTATAACTGTCAGGGGTACTAACTACTAGACCAATAGCCGAGTGTCTGAGGCGACGCGGTGACGAGGGACTAAAGCAGTACAGAAGATTAGAAAATACGAATTAAGTGAAATAGAGACAATTTTTTTTATCAAAATTAATCATAATCTTCCTTTGAATAAACTTTTGTTCAAATTAGTTCTTCAAATTCAAATCTACATTTTATGAGTATTGAGTAACTCCACTTACCTAACTTTCTACATAAAAATATGGCATGCAACATCGACATCGATAGACCAAAAATAGTTATAATACATTGACAACGTTATTGGTAGGAGTGTCGGTCCGTTTCGACCCCAAAATGTATCTCGTGAACCGAAATAGTATGACAATTGAAAAGTTCAGAAATGATGTATTTCTGTTGCCGCTATCTTCTTCTTATACATAATATGTATTACATGTAAAAATGAATTGCTGTTCGCTATTCTCGCTAAAACTCGAGAACGGCTGAACCGATTTGGATTATAAGTAAAAGTCCAGGGAAGGTTTAAAAGGTGATAAAATATGGAAATGTTTCAAAAAAATAATTGCGTTTTTGTCTCGAAATATTCGTAGCAGTCCATCGAAGGTTTAAACGATACTAAAATAAGAAAAGTTGCAAAAAGATTATTGTGTTTTTGTCTGCATTGTTATCATCGACTGCTAGGCAGTACGCAGTTCGTCGGGAGAGCTAGTAACAAATAAAAGTGGCAGTGGAGATTTGAAGGTAGGTATGGTCATAATTTTGCTGACTAAACTTTTTTGCTTTTCTTTTTTAGTCTTTTTACAGATACAGAGACCTCATTGAGTCGCATTTTACCGATTTAACTTTTTTCATCACTTTTATTCAAAGCAGTTTTATTTGTTTTAAAACTTATCTACATGTATCGCGCAAAAATTTAAATAAATAAATTATTATGGCATATCATGTATTTACTTAGTTGTGTAATATTTTCGATTATTTATTTATAGCCTTACAATATTACACCAAGTGTTAATAATGTAATTATTATGTAGATGCAGCTTACAATGTAGATCCGATATTACATATTTAAAGCAAAATGTGAGTTATTATTGCCGTTCAAATTATAATAATGTAATATATTGCAAGAGTTTCACAAAATTTATAGAAATTAAATTAGTGTTCTGGACGTGCCGGGGAATTAATCTGGAAGATGGTTGCGGGTGACAGAAAATAGTCAGGCCTATAGATCAGGTATGAAGGATTGCAACGCATTGCCATACATCGACACAAAAACGCGGATGACGTAGCACGGCGGTTCAGGTTTAGTCAGTAAGAGTTTCACACTACCCATTTCCTCCCCCGAGGGAGTGGGTGTCCAGGAGGATTCCGCCGCCTTACCAAAAAAAGGCCTATAGATAGTCTTGAATAATCCACTCAAGACATAATAGGCGTCCCTTTTTTTATGAATTTCTCCTCATATCTCTTGACCTTCGCATCCATCCTATTCCTGCTATCCTTATCATTAAATGACTCCTTCCGCTTTAGGTTGAGCGTTATTAACAGTCTGACAAGACTGTTCATAACTAAAACCCCTGACTATGTACCTTCCTTTGCCCTATGTGTACCGCGGCCGTGTAAGTACCCTTTCGGGCAACCCCACGGGCCTGGCAGGCATCGGCTAATGAGCTCATTTCATTGTCTACCTATCAGGATTTCGCCATCGTAGTATTAGTTATATTTATATAGTATTAGTTATATTTTAATTCCATATACCTAATACTAAATAGATAAGATTTATGAAGAAGGCGACTGTACCAACCGATTATTGGGAATTTATTACAGTAAACACAACATTAATTATTGAAAAAAATGCTGTTAATATTACTTTTACCTTCTCCATGACGGGTAAGGACATTGTTTAAATTCCAAAGAATCTGAATATTGTGATGATGGGTTCAGATGAAAGATACATTTTATTTTCTACTTAGGTATTTGATATATTTATTTTGTTCCACGGACATAAACTCAAGCACACAAAAAAAGTTAGTTCTTCTTAATAGAATATGTCTTTCAAAATCAAAAACACAACAATGAAGACAATTTTTTTTTTAATGATAATATGTACGCTTAAAATAATAACCAAAAATAAAAAAAACAATAGGAAATTAAAATAATGCATCAATTATTAGGTATTTAGTCTAAATAAGTGTACACTTAAACATGTCATTATTATTAAACATCATACTTGAAGAACAATCAACACTTAAAGACAATTTCAGTAAGCAAACAAAACACTAACATCTTCAAACGGACAAGCAAAATTACTTGCAATCAACTGAAAACCCTTATCTGCTTACAAGTATCATTAACTCCATAACCAATTTAAAAGCAAAAACTTATCAAAACATTTAACAAACAATTGCTATCTTTATCAACATGTAATAACTGTAAGAGGACAGATAGTCAAACATAAAAACATAAAATAATAAACTTTACATACCGGTTGATAACGGATCGGCACGTCTGCACTGCTCGGCTGGTAAAAACCGACTGGAGTGAAGTTGGTTGTGAATGTTTATATTGTTGCTGTGTTCGTGGCGTTAAATAGTCGGCCTGTTGGTACGTTGACCACATTTCAAGGTTTGCCTACTTTATTTGAAGAGGTATTTTAGTGCACTTAGACAGGGTTCGTAAACCCTTAATATGAGAGGTGTGGAAGGAGTAAAATGTTCACTTCAAATTTAATCAGTCTTACTTAATTTAAGTATCCGATCCTTGTTATGTGTTTAGCCTTAATAAATTGATATTTAGTTATGTTAAAAAAAAGATATCTTCTTCTGAATTATTATAATTTTATACAAACTCAGCAGACATCACAAGTGGTAATTATTCATTTAACGTATATTTAATATTTTAATCCTTTTTTAATTCTAAGGCTGCGTTTCCACCAGAGATGTGCGAGGACGCGCAGCGAGGGATGTGTTTGTAAAGGAAACAATAAAATCGCTTTATTTGCCTCGTTCAGAACAGCTTGTTGGAAACGGCAGCCTAACGGTTTAACATTCTTACACCACATCAAGCATTGTAACTTGGTCCCTTATACCGCAGACGTTGCCGTGAAGACCTATCCTGACGTAGCCGTGGTCTCCAAAGTCTTCTCCAAACGAGTTCCGAATCAAAAAGTATGGAATATCATCTGTATTATTTTTTGAATATCCTACAATCTGGATCACATGGTTGGATACTCCAGCCCTGGGAACAACAATTAGTATAAATATGATATAATATCATTTTCTTTTACAAAAATTGACTCGCTGCTTGTTTCACGGTGATTTCGCAAACATGCACAATGACATCCAGACTCAAGATAGGCATCCATAGATAACAATGCCTGCCCTACGCAGGGATCGAACTTTGTGCAACAACCTGCTCAGTTAAAAGGACCTGAGGATCACAAAAATGTCAAATAACGTTGTACTTGTCAAAAATTCACGCCGCTCGAGGTCGAGAAGTGCACTGTTTTGCTTTCTCGGTAGCTACCCCTTTGTTTTGGGATGGGAAATCAGGGTAGGGAGCGTCAGACTTCTGTCAATTCATTAAAACGTGCGTGGAACACGAACGCGTCTTACCGCACAAGCCTGGTCCTGATCCACGGTGAGCTAGCTGTAGCTATCTTAGATTTAAATTAAATAGTGGAAATGAGACGGAACCCTCGTGGGTATGGAGGCCCCTCGCTTCCACAACTACATCTAACTTTTAGATGCTGTTGCCCAGATACATTACGCTCCATTACACCAAGATACCAATACGAAAATCTAACAACCAGTCTAACTAAGGCGTATCGTGTTGCCCAGGTAACAGGAGGCAAGATAGGCAGTCACTCCTTGTAAAACACTGGTTCTTAGCTGAATCCGGTTGGACTGGAAACCGACCAAAATATAGTTGGGGAAAGGCTAGGCCGATGATGATGATGACACCAATACACCAATCGAGATTCGAACCTATAGGTAACTCTGTGTACCAATCCGGTCAATGAACTTTACCATGTTATCACTAATATCACTCCACCACAAGTCACCTTGACTTTGGACCCACATTTTTACTGTCATAACTTTATTGTTAAAAAGCCGTTACGCGGTCTACACAGGATGTTTTATTCTAGTTATTATTGTATATCCTGTCAATATATTTATTGTAATTGATAGGAAAATGATAATTTAATGTTTTTTCCTTTTTTTACAGCGTAGGGTCAGTACATGGTATGGTCTACAATATAGATGTAGGATGTACAAGATACAAAATGCGATGTGTGACGACGAAGGAAACTTGTTTACTTGTGAAATGTATCGCTTGGATGATTGTTGTTTATTCAATTTACGAATAGACGGACAATAATTGTATTATATGTATTTAATATTAATAATATTACTTTAAGTCGTGGTTCACAGATCTCAGAAAAATACTTACGAGCAAGATCTCCGAATAATACCGCCTATATAGTTCATCCAATTCCTGGCGTCGACTATAGCTACTAAGGGCCCATGTGTAGCCACTTGACGCACCATTTTTTCTTCGTCCACATGACTGAAATGGTAACAATAAGTGAGGGTAAGGAAAGATATAGTACATGAACAGTTATTTACAAAAACGAACTTTATGACTTCATGAACAAGATCAGAAATACTTTGACTCTCATAATCCCATCTATTGTTCCAGTTAACTTCGGATCGTATGGGATGCCGATCTATTTCAATACAAAATGAATTCTACTGTATAAGTGATAGAGTATTTTTTGGCAAGACTGAAAAATTTCCTTTTCTGTAAAATAGTTTTATATTAATGAGGTCTCACCATTGATATGTAAACTCTTTTATTCGTCGTCCAACAGGGTTAGGAGGCATGACGCAGTGCTGCTCACCAGATAAAGTTAGAGGGTATTCTTCCTCTGTGACTATTTCTACCGGCTTTGACTTCCGGCAGAGGAAATCTAACGCTCGATACACGTTGCCGCCTCTACAACCATCGTTGTAATATGAACAGTCAATCAATTCCTGGAGAAAAAATAATGTTATCTTTTGTTTATTGCACTTCTTTAGTTTTGGAAAAAAAAATTTGTGTTTATTTCCTCGCACTTCCTCATTTTCGGGAAATTAAAATGAGAATTCCTGGTGTCAGGTCTGTTAGGTCTATTAGGGAAGCTAGCCCGATGACGGACGGACGGACAAGCCAACAGAAGTGCAGCGGATCATCAGTAACAGGGTTCCATTTTTTCTTTTGGGTTTCGAAACCCTAAAAGGTTATTTGAGTTCTTAAATATGACAGTTCCAGTTGTGGATGCGAGAAACTTCACACCACACAGTAGTCTCTATTTCTTGTTTAATAACCGACTCCCGCAGGAATTTAATCCTTGTGTCTCGGGGTTTCACAAACTTACAAATCACGTGCACAAAGACACCCAGGCTCGGAACAAGCATTCGTGGATCACACAAATGCTTGTCCTACGCGGATATCGAAACCGCGACACAATGCGGCTTTGTGGCTTGGTGACTTCAACCAACCCCAGCTATCTGAGCAGTAAATAAATAATAAATAAATGCGGACAACATCACATACATTGTTCTGAACCCGAAGTAAGTTGCAAAAGCACTTGTGTTATGGAATTCGGATACAACGAAGGTACCACTACCACAAATACCTTAGACCCGAGACAATGTAGAAATTTTAATTTTAACATGATCCGACCGGGGATCGAACCCGAGACCTCACCGGTACGTACGCCACTCAACCACGGAGGTCGTCAGTCTGATCATATATTACCTGAATACTCCTCCTCTGATGGTCAATCCCCTGTTTAGCAGCCATGGACTCCATCACACCGACGATGCTGAAAGCCCAGCACCCCATGCACAATCTTTGATTCAGGACCGGGAATACAATGCCTTTCTCGCGCCTGAAATTAAAATGGCTAATATTAAATTGAGCTTTGAATCGTCTTTAGTACATTGTCTTTTAATGCGTGGTTGGTTAGTGGTGGAAGGGAAGGGACCAGTAGGACGATTACCGCCGATAAGAGGCTGGAGTATCTCTCTATCTTTCAAACAGCAGTAAGTGCCCATTTATTTACTCTTCCTACCCTCTCTGTCAAAACTTTTAGCTTCAGGTAAAACCTGATTCAATTAAACGCAAGTGTTTTTGGAGAAAAATAAACTTAGACCTTCTCTCCCAAAAAGAGGCCAAGTACTTACCAATCGAAGTAGGAAGGAACATCGTCATCACTATCCCACGTCCTATTGTTACTATACCCGTCTGTATCAACACAAACTTGGTGCTTTTCATAACACGGGCCCACATAAGAAGGCTTCAGTAACATGCGCTCAACAAACTCTTCCTTAGACATGTCAGAGAATTTTGTAAACCCGAAGACAGTGGCGCCCTCTAGGGCATTCAATCTATTTATTTCTTCTAGCGATGCCTGAAATATGTTTGTTTAGAATTAGAATCAAGAACATTTCTGGAACTTGGAAATGCTATGTTGCACTAAAGTAGTTGACATCGTGAAAAGAGCAACGTAACTTCAATTTAATTGGATAGGATACTTAACCAGCCGAGATGACGGTAGATGAAGTTTATGTATAACTGAATGGTAGCCAAGATTTCGGCGAAATCCTAGCCAACCGGGGACAGAAGAAAGACAGAAGATATAAAAAAGTCATATAAACTTTCTAAATTATTCTGAACAACGGGAGAAGAACACATCGCGAGGACACCTGAATTCAAGATTTTGGAATCTGAAATCGCCAGTCAGCAGTCAGCTAGCGTGGTGATTAATGCTTAAACCTTCCCTAGATGGGAAGAGCGCTGTGTCTAGCAGTAGGACGTGTGTAAGATAGCATTCGCCGGTAGACCCGCTACCAAAGAAGTGGTTGACATTGGCAGATATAGCTTTTTATGCACCTTAGCATCTTATGATCCAAATTGTTATTTCTATCTAATATTTAACTATAGTTAGTAAAATTGTGCTTTTTTCATGCTAATGCTTTTGGCAAAGAGAAAATGATATCGTTAAGGAAAACAAAAGGGAAACAAAACCAATTTGATGCTCGTATTTAGATGATTAACATGAAATTATGTCATAACTATTGATATTCATAAATTACAACTTGATAAATCGATAGATAGGTTTTAAATAATAATACATAGACTTGCTAAGTCCAACGCATGTTGGTAATTCAAAATTAAAATAGAATCTAATTCTCTTAATTCTCGCTCACAAAACTGAAAGAACTTCATTTGTTGTCTATAATATTATACTTTAATTAAAAAAGAATGTGATGCCTGTGTGATATGCAACTAAATATACTAAAGATTAAATTATATTACCAGGCTATGAATGTCGCACTTCCGGGCACAGGCCTCTTTCCATATAGAAAAAAAATAAGTATTAATCACCACACTAGCTGACTGCAGGTAGGCGATTTCAGATTCCAATAATTGGTATCCAGGTTCCCTTACCGAGGGCCACTGGTGTCTCAGAATAAAAAAAATACTTGAAAAAAAAGTCTGAATGCTTTGGGATCGAACTTGTAAGCCTAGCATACAAAACAAAACTTCAATTTTTAAGCTAAGACTAAAATAAACTTACCTTAAAGTTCCATAATCTGATGTTATACTCCGACGTACTATAAGACTTATTGAAATTCCTCAAATACCAATTGAATTCCGACTCTATGACATTCGTATAATCATTTAAAAAGCCACTTTTGATCATCACTAACCAGCTTTGGAACCGTAAAGCAACAATTACTATGACAGTTATAAATGCGAAAACAAGAACAGCGCGCTTCATTTTAACGTGTTAAGCGTTCGCTTTACTGAGAATAATGAGTTAATAACAGTCGATCTAAGGAACATTTTTCCTTGTTATTACCCATTTTGTGTTACCTAGTTGCGGAAAAGAGACGGCTTAGTGTTATCTACTGTCGCATTTATTTGCATGACATTTGACAAAAATAAATCTGTTTAGACCATCAAACAGATTCGCAAAAAAATATTAGATATTATTTTTCCTTTTATTTCGTAAACAAATCTCGTGTGACGTGACTTACTAGTATTAGCATAAACACCCCACTACCATAAACTATATAATGAATACAGTTAAGAGCTTCCATTTTTTTTTCTTTTTAATGATGGGATAAATAAAAAATACACATTAATTATTTTTGGAAAACCTGTCGGAGGGACTGGTTAAATTTTTACTGGTAGAGTATTTCTATTGCTAAAACATATAAATAAAGATCGAGGTAAGCAAAGATTGACTTTGATTCAATTTGAGGACGAGAACCCACAAACATTTTTGAAAAGTTTGCATTGCATTGATATAATATATGAAATAAAACATAATTTTAATAATATAAAACAGACTTTATTACTGAGTATTATGGTTTGTTTTAAGGCACAGTCTTGTTTAACATTCAATAATTGTACTTTTTATATTTTATTTAATAATAATAATATTTCGAGGTTTTATCTTAAAAAAACTGTGGTAACACAATTACAAAACAGGCAACACTCAACAATAACATAATTTTCTGGTAACACCAACAGTGTAATAAAAACAAAATAATCTTATTGCAGTTTGATAACAACAGTTTTTTTCTATTAACCAATGGACAGTAAAAACATATTATTAATAATAAATATATAAAAAAATACTAATTTTGCATATATTTACCGGTTTATGCACTAAGCTGGTCCCACATTTGGCACTTAAAAAACTATTACGTATATAACTACTTAAATTGATTAATTGTACTTAATTAAACATATTATTATTGTAAAGGACGAATACACTCGATATCTTACTATAATAATAAATTACCCTGAAATTAATTTGAATACGTACAATATTAGGCACTTTATTACACATAAGAAACTATTTTAAACAAGCATTTTCTTTTTATAACTATTAACAATATCAATTGTTGATTGAAATATTGACATTGTTTTTAAAGAAATTTTCTAGCAAAATACGTTTGTTCATTACGACGTTATTTTCGACATTTATGGTAGCCGTAGTCGATTTACAAATAATCGATAAAAAGTTTTATAACTAAATATGCGATTTGTTTTAGATTCTGTGATTACTTTTCAATAGTGTTAATAATGAATTGATCATGTAACACCGTTTTTAAACAGCCCCTTGTCATGTCTTGAATGCAAGGGGTGAAAAATGTTGCTCGTCCCATAAAAAAATATTATTGACTGATAGCAACTTATTATTGACAATCAACAAATCTTACAGAATTTTGTATGTCGTACTTATCATACGGTATTTGAAAAGTGGTATAGCAAGGACTCAGTCCTCAATTTGGTTGGATACATTTTTACATTTCAGCCTCGAGTCGGTCCAAAATTGGTACTATCAAGACAAATTAATTAAAGTTAAACTTAATTCTCTCGGGAATCATTCTTTAGATTGTACTTCGCGGCTTGAAGATTTATAAAATGAAATATCATGTATCAAATAATGAAAAAATTTGTTATCTTCACTACGAACACATAATAGAGGCTTTATTTCTTTTCAAACGACTTCAAAAAGTGGAGTGTCGAGGAAGGAAGGAGGTTTTCAATCATCGTATTTTTTTTGTTCATTGGCTCAGACCTTCCGACTGGATAACCCAATTTAATTGATTCTTTTATCATTTAAAGTGACATAGCTGTCATTTGGCCCCATAAAATTTATTTCTTTTCTACTTGCTGTACATTATAAAAAAGTACCTTCACAACAGTCCTCCAAAACTATGCACTTATTTCACATCAACTGTAGCAACTTCGTTCGCCAACCCACATATATTCATTCCTATAGCAAGGTGCACATAGCCTGCGTTTCCAAAGTCCTTTCCCCACGAGTTCTTCGCGATGTAGTACGGTACTTCAGCAGATAAGTCGTAGCCGACTAACTCAACTGCGTGGTTTAGTTCTAGAGCTGATCCGCTGGAAATTATTAAATGTGTATTAGGTTGTAGGTTTGGATAATGTGTGAGGAATAATAGATGGTTTTAAATGGAGAAATTTCTTTTTATTTTCGTCCTTTTCTCTAACCGTAAAATGGAAATTGGAATATCCAGATTGCAGTACTATTGCAAGGATTTGAATGTGGTATTTTCATGTTTTTTAATTGTCTGGCTAGCTGCGATAAATCATAAATTATTATTATTATTTATTTATTTTTAACAATACTCTCGCAGTTCGGCAATTTATTCTTGTGCCGCGGGGCGTTCAAAAAACCCTGTCTCAGGACAAGTATTCGCGGGACGCACCAACGCTCTTCCTACGCGGGGATCGAAACTGCGACACGTCGCGCACATTGGGTTTGGAGCAGCGACCTCAACCACTCGACTATCCGTGCAGTGGGATTTCGAACTCAATTATAATTACCTGCAGTGGTACTGTATGACTCCTCCGAGATAGTTCTGCCACGTCAGCGCGTTCACAGCGACCGTCACCGGGCCGTGAGTCGCTAACGCTGTCAAGATCTGTTCTTCAGCACCCACGAAACTGAAAAAAGGAAATATATAAATATGTTTAAAACGAAGACATTCATGTATTGAATAATGTAAGTTTGACACTATCACGAAATATAGTAAAACGAAGTCACTTCCGCTGTCTGTGCCTATATGTGCTTAAATCTTTCAAACTACGCAACAGATTCTGATGTTTGTTTTAGATATGGCTATTAAAGAGGGAATACGTTAAATGTAATAAAAGTATTTTTAAAAATTCTGACAAATTAAAAACATACACTACACGCTCACAAACGCCTTTAAAATGACTAGTCTGAAAAACAACTCTAATTACAGTACATAAGGTTGAAACTCACTTGTCGCACGTGAACGTCTGCACTTCAACTCCAGTGACATTCTTCTTCGCTTTACAGAAGCCGTCGGTCAGGCTGAGCGGGTATTCGGACTCTTTCTCCATCGGCGTTTTGGTTAATGTCAACCAGTCTAGCAGTAAGCAGATGTCGCCACCAGCGCAGCCACTGTTCCCGAGACCGGCGCAGTCTATTACTTCCTAAAAGAAGAAAATAAGAAATTAATTATTTATTAAAAAAAATATTGCGATCTAGGTTGAAAAAGACTGGCGCGGTAAGGAATTAAATGCTTCTATAGCAGACATTTTTAAGTAACGTAAGTAATAGTCTGCTTATACTGTCACACACAACGGTCGTAATTATAATATTCATTTTAAAGACTCTTGATCGCGAAACTGTTAAAAGTTCGCCTGCTTTATCTGGGCAACGGAATTTGCTTATTCGACTTTCGCGCTAAGTCTTCTCCGATGAGTCACCATGTGAGGTCCGAAATGAGACAACGTGTTAATTTAAGATCGAATATAATAATGTAAGAATAATATTGGTTACATTTTTTAAATATCAATACATTTCTGGTTACATAGACTAGTACTAAATAGAATAGATATTAGGGGCATACATCACAGTCAAATTCCCCTAGATTCAATACAAGCATTGATGGATAACACAAATGATTGTCCTACGCGGGTATCAAACCCGTCAACATGTCGCCCTCAATTGGAAACCACTCGGCTATCCGTGCAATGTTTATTTTCAGACAATATTTACTTGGTTGAGACACTTTTTAACGTCACTCGCACTTGGCAGGTACAAAACAATTCATAAAACAAAGTGCGGATACTCTTTAGTAGATTTTATGGAATTGAACCTTTGGTTCATTTACTTGTATAGTGGGTCTATCTTCAGTTTGATAATAATACCCGTTTAAAGATATCCCAGTCCAATGTCTCATTGGAATAAAAAGGAGCCTTTTAATAAAACAATAAAAGTGTTTAAAAAGCTTGGCAACAATAAGCAAACATTTAAGAAAAAAGACAGTTGTTAATCGGATATTGTCAAACAACTGCGGATCAGTCAATGTCAAAGTCAAAGTATCTTTATTCTATTAACTGAGTCTTTATTCCTTATGCTATTGTTCCGAGAAAAAAATATATTATACTAGTGGTCGCGCCGTCTACTAACCGTAAAACAATCAGTGATATAAACCAGACTTATTTTTGGCACCTACTTCTTGCAACCGTCCAAACCTTTCCTGGACCTCCACGAATATTTCAAGACAAAAATAAACCAAGTCGGTTCAGCCGTTTTCGAGTTTTAGCGAGAGTAACGAACAGCAATTCGAATCAATCAATCATAGATTTCAAACTATAATCGATTATTACCAAAACACGTTGTAATAAAGCTACAATCTAGGCAAACAGATATTTAGCCTACCAAATCTCACTCAAACAAGATTTAAATCTAGTGATATAAACTCCTTGCTAGGTTTTGTAATGTGATCATTGATACTTGTAATGCTACACCGTTCAGCTTTCAAATACTACGTTAGACGGGTGTTGACTGTCGATTTGTCGGCGGTAATAGTATAATTGGCTTCCTGCTCTGAATTGGGACTTGGGGCGTTGAGAAAACACTTAGGGTAATCTTCAAATTGGGACGAATACTTTTTGGTGATACAGTTTGTCTTTTACTGCAGGGAATTCTGTATAGAATGAATTGCTATTGATTAGGCCAAATGCGAGAGACGGATAATTTAGATAAAATGTGGAAGATGTTCTCTATATGTATACAATATGTATGGTGCAAAGAGTAGTTCCTTATGGAGTTCCTTGCCGATTCTTCTGCATAAGACTGACATTTTGGAACGAACTAAACTAAAACAACTTAAAGTCACTACTGCAACGTTTGGAAAACGGCCTATTTGAAAAACAACTTTCATTTTGTTTACCTTTAGACAGTTATAGTCTGACATTAGAAAACCCAAACAGAAAAATACAAGAGCTATCTCTCCTTCTACGTATGGAGGCAGTTTTTCTTAAATTCGATTCGAGATCATGCCAGAATGAAGCATGCGATAATGATACTGTAGTTGTAGCTAAGAGAGTGGAAAGGGCCAGAGTGTCGTAAGAACGGCCTCCCACACCCGAATCGCAAGACATTATATTCAAATAAGCCAAAGTAGGGTCAGTTTGGAGGTTCAGGTTACTTTGCCTGATATTTTCGACGACTATTTTAGTTGAGTGTCTGTTGCACTTTTAAACAATTTGGGTATAATACAATAGAGTCCGTAGATGGGTGACCATCTTTGTCATAACGAGTACCTGCGTGTTTTGAACCTTAAATTGTGGGTCCCGGCTGTTATTCGGGGTATACGGGGTAACGTGTTGCCCAGGTAACTGGGTTGAGGAGGTCAGATAGGCAGCCACTCCTTCTAAAACACTGGTACAAAGCTGAGTCCGGTTAGACTGGTAGCCGACCCCAACAACGATGATGATGATGATGACAATAGGATAGTGAATGGAAATGTTACCTGAACACTGAGAGGCACAAGTTTTCCTGTCTTGATAGCCGCCATAGCTTCTATAGTGCCGACAGTACTGAACGCCCAGCATGCACCACACATGCCCTGGTCCTTAACTGGACCGATCACACCTTTGGTTCTCCTGAAATATTAAGATTGTGAAAAACTTGCTGATTGTGATGTATTTGTGGAGTAGTTTCTAAACGTTTGCTTTATTGATAACTGTGCAAATGGCACTCTGGTGCACTGTTAGCTTATCTGCCGGCAATCCTACGTGTTTGATGAGCATGGATTTTCATGTGAGGATTTTATAGTCAGCGTTGTGTTTGGTTCAGACAGATCCGCGCCATTTAGCGTAAATTGTTACCCAAAAAGTTTCTGACGTGAACAACCAATGCCTATCCTCGACTTTTATACGTAATTATACGTACTCCTCCGAAACGGTGTATAAAATTATACGAATAAAATTTTTACCAAATTTTATATGCGAGAATGCGATTCATTAGGTGAGAATCGGCAACTTTCTATTTTTCATAACCCTAAGTGGTAAGGGTTGTCCACCCTTAATATTTTGTCTCCACTGTGATCATCGACTATTAGGCGGTACGTAGTTCGCCTGGACAGCTAGTATCCTCTATCTTTGACCATATTTGTAGCAATTTTAGGCAATAAATATGATGCATAATCATAATCATCCGTCAAGCTTGTATCGCGTAACATTCCCAACCCCCAGACCCTAACTAAATCAAGTAGACTCAATCTAGGACAAAGATAAACAACCAGAGTTATTAATATTCACGCGAAGTCTGGACCAATATTTATTTATTTATTTACTTATATGGATCACCAACAAAGAATACACCTTACATGCTATACAAGAGAAAAAGACGTTACAGAGTTCTTGTGCTTCCTTAATTACAGGTGACCACATCATGCATAATAAGCCTTGTGAGCTTAAATAAAGAAAAAAACGTAGTAACACATACAAAAGATGACAATTAAAATAAAAATTGAATTAAAAACAAACATTTGAAATTAAAAAATATATATATTTATACTGTTGATATGATACGTAAGGAGGTACGTCAATAAGTCAATCAAAAAAATGGTTGACAATCATTTAGATTTAACTTAATTGTTCAGGAAGTATTCTGATGTAATGAATTCTTTCCATGTTAGATAATCCATTTACTAAGGAAGGCTATAGGTTATACATCAACACGCTATCATCAATAGGAGCAGAGCAGTAACGAAATAATTTACAAAGACGGGGATAACTTGCTAGCAAGCTAAAATGACTTTAAAATTAATTCTTAACTACGCGGACTCACTTAAAACCTAGTAAAAAATATAGCTTGATTAATTATATGCATAGAGACAGGTAATATTCTACCTCTTAAATATACAACTAGACAAAACACTCTTTGAAAATCCATTTTTATCTGAGCAATCCAAATTAGGGACCGGTTCCAAACGAGTTATGTTAACCTTCGTTCCGAATCCGTTCGTGTTTATAAAAAACATACATAGACTATTACAGCATATTGTGTAATATTTAGAAGCAACATTTTTGTATATATAAATTACTTGTATAGGGTATTATTGAGAACTAGCTGTTGCCCGCGACTTCGTCCCCGTGGGTAGAAGATAAAGTTATGATTTATACCTGCCCTGTTTTTTTCACATTTCCCATTGTATCTTCGCTCCTATTTAGTAGTCGCAGCGTAATGGATTATAGCCTAAAGCCTTCCTCGATGCATTCATAGACCATTGTCTATTCAACACAAAAATATTTTTTCAATTTGGACCAGCAGTTCCTGAGATTAGTGCGTTCAAACAAAGAAACTCTTCAGCTTTATATATTAGTATAGATATAGATAGGGTGCTTTCTTGAAGAAAGCTATTCATTTCCATAAATAGTGATAAAATTTACAAGTAATAAATTCCGTGATGTATTATAATAATGTACGAGGGTCCATGCCACACGAATACATTAAATATTATTATAAATAAGGTCTGTTTTTTGTATGATCTACGGTAATAACACCTATGATCATTGTTAATGATATATTTTAAGAACAAAAATACAAAAAACTGCTATTATAAGTCAAACTTGTTTTTATGGCGCCAAATGACAGCTATTTCGCGGTAAATGAAATAAGAATCGACAAGTTCTGAGGTAACAAACATAAATAAAATAGATACAAATTCAGAACTTCCACCTTTTGAAGAAGTTGGAAATAGATTTGGATAGCGTATAGGGCATAGCAATAAAATGTCCACTGTTTTTACATTATTTTTAATTCCTCGTGGTTTTAATACATTAAAAGCATTTATTTACAAATGGTAAGTTAGATCAACAATATCATTATTAATGTACCCTAATGAGGCATTGACTTAAACAATAGTTTTGTAACAAATATTTCATGTAATGTCGCAATAGCTCATTAATGTAGATACTCTGAGCCATACGCCGTGATAGCCAAACCGGTTTCTTAAAAAATATTCCGATTTGAATAGATGAGGTCAATATAGTTTTCGTAAGAAAGTTTTATAAAATGAACATCTTGAGATACCTACGTCCGGCATGCAAATGGACAAAATCTCTTGGAATCGCGTTTTTGTATTTCAGGGTTTATTTTCTCCGGGTTTCTTTATCATATTTTCTCTTGTGCTCGTCCGTAGATAGGTAACCATCTTTGTCATAACGAGTTCCTCCGTGTTTCGGGAGGCACGTTAACTTGTGGGCCCCGGCTGTTATTCATACATCTTTGATAATCGTTACAGGTTGTCAGAAGCTTGAAAGTCTGACAACCAGTCTAACCAAGGGGTATTGCGTTGCCCAGGTAACTGGGTTGAGGAGGTCAGATAGGCAGTTGCTCCTTGTAAAACACTGGTACTAAGCTGAATCCGGTTAGACTGGATGCCGACCCCAGCATAGCCTTAGAATAATTAGGACTAGAAAAAAACGGTTCCGTTGCTTACGACTATAGAAATATTTCCGCATGTTCTTTGAAACAAGATGGCTTTCTGTGAAGGTTTTTGAATTTTATTTTAATCATGTGTATATTTTAAAGGACTGTGTAACATTACTAGTTTTGCCGGTTCAGGCCAAAATGAACTATGGGCGGGAACAACTTGCCTATTTAACAAAATATCGAAACTTCCAGAGTGTTACGAATAGAAACCTTCTTTATATTCACTTTTTGTTGAAATAATTGCGCATCATTTGTAAATACAAAAAGTCGTTGTGTGTGTCACAGATATTATTGAGCATTCAGTATTGAAAAATGTAGGGCAACGGCTTCTTATCTCCTTACTTAGGTATAAATTACAAGATACGAGATGCTGTCACTTGACTCCGTTCAAGGGTAAACTTAATTAGTTAAATGGAATTAAATCATTTGAGTATTATGCAAATATGAGGTCGTGGTTACGTGTGCGGTTGGTCCGTGGATCGGTTATATTACCTACATTACCAGCCTATAGATGACCCACTGCTGGGCACAGGCTTTTCCTTATAGGGAAGTTTTGAGCATTGATCACTGCGCTAGCTCACTGCAGGTTGGCGATTTCAGAGTCCAATATTTGGAATCTAAGTTTTCTCATGATGTTAACCTTCACCGTTTTTGTTGGTGACTTAATTACGAAAGTACCTACACATAACTTTTAAAAGCTCATTCGTACTTTACCTGCACACGCCTGCATACTCGGGTATATTATTATATTTAATTTATTCAGCAAAAAACATATTCAATACATTTTTAAATATATATAAAACAACAACAAAAAAAACATCATATATTTAAAAATATAAAAAAAAGTGTCCAACCGGCAACGTCCAAGCTGCCGGTGGTCAGGGCTCCAGAGAGAGGAACCTCCTCACGGTGCGCGCCGCGCCGTGTCCAGAAGTACCGCTCTCTCAATTAAACCCTTGACCCAGACGCCCAACGAGAGCCTCATAAGGTGATTATTATATTTATTATTAGTTGTATCACGTAATTCTATCCTAGTTAAAACATAGAACAATATCTTCTCTTACGAGAAATAGGTAATCAACTTCTGACGTATTTTTTCTATTACTTCATCTTGAGCCTTAACTCGAAGTTATACATATAAAGTAAAATCAAAAATGTTCGTAACAATACTTCGTCTCAAAACTTAAGTGTTTATTGCAGTTAGAACACAAATACGTAGGTACCCTTATCTGTATTAACACTATAATACTTCTACATAATACCTAAGGCTACGTGTCGTTTTGTAGAAAAAAAAAAATGTGGTAACGTGTTTTGTTATTTCGATTTTATACCCAAAGGGAGCAACTTTGTAGTCGAAAATAAAAGTGCCGGTAAAGAGATTTAGGTATTTGCAGATTATGGATCTAGGATATTATTTTACTAGCTTTTCGGCCGCGGCTTCGCCCGCGTCAAGGTCGGTTATATCGCGTTTCCAAGAGATGTCTTCAAAAGTCCGGGATAAAAAGTATCCTATGTTCTTTCTCAAGGTCAACTCTATCTCTGTACCAAATCTCATTAAAATCAGTTCAGTGGTTTAAACATGAAAGCGTAACAGACAGACAGACAGACAGAGTTACTTTCGCATTTATAATATTAGTAGGGATAAGAATACTCTTTTGCTTTCATTTACTCTTATAGCAAAAGGGATCGGCAATCACTCATGGGCGCAGGACACACTTTTTTATGTGCCTTCCGAAACACGAAAGCCGAGATATTTATATCTAAAACATACAAAACATTGACAAATGTGTTGTGTGCCTTGGGATCAAGCTCGAGACCTTGGACTTGGCAGTCTTGCAGTCTTACCCCTAAGCTATCAATGTAAACACTTACCAATCAACTTGCAATGGTATCACTGCCCTCTTTCTTCTTCTAGATCTGTCATGATGCTCATGCCTCCCAGACTGATCGCTCCAGCTCCTACCATACTCTTTAGCTGGCTTATTTATCTTCTCATCGGACAGATGTAACTCTGTAAACTCCGTCTTAGACATGTCTGAGAGCCTTGTCAGACCATACTGGGCTTTGGATTGGTCTAGATTGCCAATCCCACCATTAAGATTTTCAATTTCTCTTACTGATGCCTGTGGAGGTACAATGAAATTACAGTTGGTGTTATGATGGGGGTGGATTAGAGATTTTTTTCTTGATTTGTTTAAGTGTTGATTATGACCTTAATGTTCCAATCTACAAGTGTCAATCTGGGTTTAAAAATAATAAGTTTGTAATCTATAGATTTTTGTGATTTAAATTTCTTCATCTAGTAAAACACTTTAGTGTCCATATTACATTATGTATGTTAAGCCTGCATGACTTATTACAGATAAAGACGAATAAATGCTGCTTAATAGAAGTATAACATCGAACATTTGATTAAGCACTTACATGTAATAACTAATTTGCATCTTTCAAAAAAATTAGTGATCATACCAAAAAAATTCTGTGTAATGTCTTTTATGATGGAACAAACTCAAACTCAATCATATCCATTTAATAATTCGTTTTAAACTTTTCACTCAAACCAGTGATTGATTGATATCATAATTAGGTACCTACCTAATTAAAAAAAATTAAGCACCAATTCAGATTGCGCAATTTTAGTAATAGACATGTCTTATTTATTGTAGAACCATATCAACATAATGCGAATTTATTTGCGCTTCTTATGCAGGCGTAAATAAACTTTTGATATCGTTATAATACAAACAGATAAATCTGTTTACAAAGCGAGTAAGAACTTTTTTACATTTTAGTCGACTTTTATAAAAAAGTTGCGTTGTTTTTTTTAATTAACAAGAAGAGTTGAATCGAAACTTACCACGAAATGTTGGAATCTTGTTTGGTATTCTTCGGGATTGCTGTAATTTTTGTTAAACTTTGAAATGTAATCATCAAACATAGGTTTTAATTCCTCCGTAGACCTTTGCCGGGATAATGTTATTGGTATAGCAACAAATAACAGGCAAAATAATGCGAATCCTAACAACCAATTCCACCATTTCGTCATTTTAACGAAATTTAATTAAACTAAGCACAAACGACAACCACTCCGTAACACGAAACTTTAAAACTGTTTTGTTTGACATTGATATAAAAGTGTTACCATGCCAAATATCGGTGCTACCACAAAAAATATTCACTATTGAAAATGTTTTTCATTAAATATATAATAAGCTTTTGGCTTACTATAATTCCCCATGCACATTATATTAAACTTCAAATTGAACTATTAGCTTGCCCGTCAAAGACCAACAGGCCCGTCAAAGGGAATGCCTATTTGGATATCAATGTGGATACGACGCCTCACTTACAAAATTATTGCTTTATTAATTTATAATCTGACAGCTTAAAATTAAACTCTACCGTTTTTTCTACCCTCCTATCAATTCCTTTCAGATTTGAGTTACCCATTTGAATCATGTTGCTTGCTTTACGTGTTAGTTATTGTGCTATAATAGTAATCTGGACGATGCACGGGGCACTTAATTAATTATTTGGGATCCAAAGAAGTTTAAACCTTTTCTTTTACGGCAGAGTTATCACAGCAAAACGTTACAAATTGTTCTCAATTTAGAATAGCTTTACAGGGGTATCTTATGAATTTTATTGTTTAGGTATCCAATGCTATGGTGCATTTGCCACAACTGTTATCAAGCACGCTACGTTATTTCTGTTCAGTATCTAAAATCAAACCTTAATAAAACAAAACAAATCCTCTAAAACAATTTATTCCATTAATAATTCTTAAAAATACAAAATAGAACATAAAATTACTCGGTTTTTATACTATCAAAGATAACAAATTCCCATTTATGCTCTATGCACGCGCCAACACCAGTCGTCTTGCGTCGGAACACATCTGAATACTTCTTTAGGACGTCGTGAACAGCTGATTGGGTAACACTAGGAGCTAAAGACTTTACATATGACACTAGGTAGTCTAGAGTGGCGCCTAGTGGGTGTACCATGAGGAATGCGGACAGAAGACTGATTAGCTTAGCTTCGGACGCGTTCACTTCTGTGGTTGTGACGTCAGCTGATGGCTGGGTGGTTTTCGCGTTTATTGAGTCTAAAGATAAGTTCGGCATTGGCGGCGGCGGTAGAGGTGGGTAGACCTGGAAAAATAACACAAAATTAGTTTTTAATAAAATTATTGAAACATTTTTGTTTACTTCATTAACAGTTTATGTAGTAGTTTATTTAGGCCAGATTTTTCAATAGTCAAATAACTTTTATCTGAGGAATAAATGTGGCCGTTTGACATATTTTCTATGCAAAAGCTGTCAAAACGGCGATTGAAAAATCGGCCCTTAGTCTCACAGCTATCAGCATATGGCTTCGAGTCTTAACGATGTCTTCTAAATACTTCATTTTGTTTTAATCAAATATACAAAGTGAATATACAACCTGTTGTTTGTTTTGAAGCGCTTGTTGAGCGATAAAATGCGCCTTAAACTTCTCGAATTTCCTCTCGGCATCATCTTTGGCTAAATGAGCTTCATTCTTATAACCCTCCAATTCATAGGTCAGGTTTTCATTTTCAGCCTAAAATAAAAATAAAACAATGTAATTTCTAAATTAAAACTGATTAAGTATTAATCGTTCTAGATTATTAGACTTTTTAATATTTTAACATACAGTGACGGCCTTTAGGATTAATTCACTTTTATTTAGAATGATACGTCTGTGGATTATAACGACAAACACTTATGCAAATAATAATAAATTAAAATTTCAAACGCAATCTTTTACAGGTTTTCCCTTACCCTCAGTTTCTCATACTTCTCCATAGGCACCATATTCTTGCCAGATTTTTCCATTTCTTCTTCATCAAAAATTGCATTGAATTCATCTCTCATGTTTTCTAATTCCTGAAAAATTCTAATCGTTAATTTCAACTTCATGGACTTCAACTCGTTCATCTAAAAAGAAAATTTATTCTTCATATCGCCCCTCCATCTCCTTCGCCTCGCCATCCTAATAGTAAAAAAAAAACAACCTCTCAAAGTATCCCACGTCCAAAACATACAAAAAATTAAAAATGTCTATCAAATGTGAGCATGTGTTGGCTAAGTGCTTATAAGTCTGTTGTCAGTGATGAGTAGCAGATGGCAGCACTCTCTCTGCTTTCGAAGATGCCAGTCAGTCGTAGACAGCTAGCTCGTAGCCAGGATACCCGATGCCGGCGAATCGGGAACCAGTCCAAATAGCAGAAAGCCACCACAGATGATAGGATACAGTGACAGGTTGTTTAATACTTTACCAAAGTAATCACAGATTAGTTGAATCTTTGCTTCCGCCGTCGATTTTGATGGGACCCAAATCCACCAACTCACCAAAATAATTTGTCATTTGTATGATCTAGGTTTTACCAAAACATCCCAACATCTTGTTTGAACTGCAGTGATAACACATCCGATTTTCACGACGTGTTCATCTCAAAATTATTAATATAGTCTATTTTCACACTCCTAAAAAAGAAATTTCTCCATTCGTTTCAGGTTACTCCAAAATACTCGAAATTTCCAGGCAATTTTTTCCAGAAAGGCGGCCAATTAGACCCTCAGTTTCTTTCGTGGTCTACTGCATACCAGCGTCGTTGCGTCAACTCAAATTAATCTCCTTAAATCCTGATCTAAGTAGCTGCCGCGTGTTCTCCGATCTTGACAGACGACTACTTACCTCACCTTACTTCACATTTGATTACTTATCTCATTACAATCCTGTTCACAAACAACGTACCTCTGTCATTTTGAGCCACATCTCGATGTTCCGGCGTTGTTGCTTCGAGAAATGATCAGAGACCCGCTGGTGCTTGGCCGCCGTCAGAATTTTCGCTACCTGTTCGACTGCCGTTGACAAAGACCACTTTTATTAGGACCATGGACGTGTTATATTTTGGGAAAACATTGATTTTGTTTACGTGAAATGTTGTCATAAGAGAATGAGACCTTCGCTCGGCTCCCGCAGAAATTATTATATCCAATGTTTTCATTTTGTTACGCAAAAACGTATAAAACAAAATATAACACGTCAGTAAATACATTAAAAACAAATTGATTAATAAATTGAATGAGATCGTTAGGTGCTTAGTCCGTCCTCTAGGCCTTTTGACGTGACAACGTCTTAAATTAGGTTGCGGCTGGGAGTCACTTATGAAAAAGTGTAACGCCCGATAACGTTACGATGAGTCACCGAATGAGAGAGGCCCGCCGAATGCCTTGCGTCTCTCTCCCACTCAACTATGATCGGTCAGCCGCGCGCGCAGCACTAGAGAATTAGGCGCATTGTAATATTGCAATCGGCGCTTACATGTACAATGTTTTAGTAAACAAAATATATTTCTATAGTTAAAATTTGTGCAATTCTTATTTTCATTCAATTCCTTGTTCCTATTGTGCAATTTAATTATATTCATATCAATAAATATTCTACCGAGAAAAAGACGTTGTCACGTAAAATCTTCGCCCGTAAAACCGACTTTACAGGCAACCATTTTTTGTCGTTAACATTTTACAAAATGTCATCCTGGTTTTATTTGCTGTTAAATGACTTAAAGAACATTTTTTGTTGAGGTGTTGACAAAGGTAGGTATAACTTGTGTAGTAATTTTACCTCAACCAAACCAGTCAGTAACATTCGTCGAAAAAAAAAACCGTAAACAGAAACCATGATTGTTAGGTGGTGTATTAGCACTGTCGTCATTACCTCAGCGGCTAAGCATGACCTCTAAAATGACGTTATATTAAACCAATATGGCGTAATGGTACAAATTTAGTTCGTACCGGGTAACACTGCCTTTCTTGTCTCATTCCACGTTACTGGGACGTCAATCAGTTTTAAGTCTCATGCCGTCTTAATAGCTTATTCTTACTTTAGCTTCAGTTCGTAATCCTGTGTGATAAATGAAGAAACTCCATGCAACTCTGCGTCGATCCCCCTGAGGTCCTGTCCTACCCATATCGCAGTATTGTAGTCGGTATGGCGGAAAATAAAAGGCTAAACGAAGACATAAGTTCAGGTATTCGACGGCAGTAGAAGTCCTTTTTCAGATGATAAGTCGGAGGTTTTGTACAATTACTTCATATAGATCTTTCAAAGAAGTTTTAACAGATTTCGACGAAATTTTATGATACTCACAAGATGAGAAGAGACGATGACGCTCCATTTTCTTTGATGAAATACAGCAAACTCGCCAAACAGTAGCTTTGTAACCTATTTTAATCCTATTTCTCAAAGTTTGTTTTTCCGGGTGTGACTTGGTAACAAATTGAGATGGGAAAGTTAAAATATCTCCGCGCAGATTATGTTCCTCCGTGCACGTAACGATGAAAGTCTGATTCTCGACGAATTTTCATACATACATAGGCTAACAGGCGGCTAAAAGCAGGCTAAATGTCTAGAAGTCTCGTTCCAGCTAAATACTAAACATTTCTACTTACATACAAGATGACTACAACCAGTGACAGCTTCGTAGCTCCCATAACTCGGATGCCGTATTTGCCGCATTACTTAATCGTCTACAAGCTTACCTATTCCGATCGTCCATTTGTCACGTCTGGTCATTTTCTTCATCGCAGTTGAAGTTCACCCCAAGAAAAGTTACGGGTGTCGTGAATGGAACCTCCAAGATCCAAACCTCCTTGGACTGCTATCTTCCTAAATATAACCTATAAATAAACTTACATTGCGCGATTATGTGTCCAAACTTGTCACGGATGCTGTTCCTCAGGGTCTGGTATTCGTCATCAATCTGCATCTTCTCGTTGAAGAGTCTGCGGAGCTGGTTGTTGCTGGCTTGGATTAGAGAGTAGAAAGTGTTGGAGTTCTTCTTGTTGCATTCTCCACGCTCCAGCCAAGCTGCCAGTGTCTGAGGAAAATAGAAATGAAAAGATTCAATTGTGGATATTTCCGTTCTTTAACTTTTTAAACTAGACTTTTTTGGTGCTAGAGAAGAATAAAAGACGATTTTTCAAGTTCTTTCAAATAGTTTAACTGCCAATTTTATTATTGTTTTAATATTAACTGCACGGCTGGCCGAGTCGTTGAGGTCACCACGCCAAATCTATTGTGCGCGTCGTGTCGCAAACATTTGTCCACGAAAGCTTGTTCTAAGTCTGGGTGTCCTTGTGCACGTTATTTATATTATTATGTTTGTAAAACCTCACGAGACACGAGGATATCACAAGGAATATAGAATATAGTATTAATTAATTAGTATATTGAAGTACTCACGGGTGCAGCTTCAGCAAATTCAGTGTCGCTTTTAATTTTCTCTCCGATGGCCACAAGGTTATTTGGATTATACATCTCGATGCGAGGCGGGGTCGGCGAGCGTCTGCGCTTGTTCCTTTCATACTCGTTCTGATCTTCACGATTCTAAAACAATTACCATTATTACAGGCGAAGAATAGGTGGACTTCACTTAACAACGGCAAATAATAAATATAGACTTTAGTACCGAAACAATAAACTACAAATTAGTTTGCACAATTGGTAAGCCGATCTTTTCTACATCCTATACCATTATCTAGCGAATTAGTCGTTTAGCGATCAGCGTGCAAGCCGATTTGTAACTACCTTCTACCATACAATAATGTAAACCATCCAATGCCTAATCTATGCTCATTATGCACAATTAACGCGCAGACAGCTTTTCAGCGCGTTTTAAAAAACCGTGCCTAAGATGATCAAATCAAGGAACGACGTTATGACCCTGTAAATAAAAAAAATAAAGAAACTCACCAAAGCATAATCAATGAACAATGTAGTAGCCTCACTCTCCATCTGATCGTGAAACTTTAACCGCCATCCTGATACGAAGAACGATTGCTCCACACTCTCAACCTTCGCAAACCTGACATGGCAGACTCCTTGCCTATGTAGCTTCACTTCCTCTACATCTCCAAACCTTTGGAATATTTCCATTACAACATCTTCAGTAATACCCATAGGAAGACCTCCCACAAAGATCGTACGGCAACCGAGTGGTCGTTCTCTCCTCGGCGGAGTCGAAGTACCAGGTATAGCAGGGAGCAGCATCCCGTTGGTAATGTAGATGTGCTGGTTAGCCAACTGCATTTGTTGATTCATCATCATGAGGTTTGGCATCATGTTCATACCAGGCATCATATGCTGCATGCTATTCATGTCCATATGCTGGCCCATCATAGGGGTCTGCATGTTTTGGACCATGTTACCATATGGCATCATTGGTCCTCCTAAAGAGAGGAAACTCAGGTCAAACTAATGTGCAATTAAAGTTTGAGTGTGTGTTCATTTTAGATAGGGGTTATAATGGTTGGCTATTTACACAAAAAAATATTCTTCACAGGTAGAGTGCTTAAGATGTGAAGGGAAACTTTAGATAAATGTTTTTAAACAAAGTCTTAATATTATTATTTTTTTAACACTTCTTGTGGCAAGGAATTAAATCCTTGTATAGGGGTGTCACAAACATTCAAGTCACATGCATAAAAAAACTCACGAGTCCTCACAAATCCTACACAGGGATTGCATCTGCGACACATCCATGGTTTTGCTGTTTGCATAGTGACCTCAAGCACTTTGCTATCAAAGGTCAAACTTTGCAATGTGTACACTTGTAGCCACTCATTAAAGAGGAGACTGAGTTATCCCATCTGCTACTACTTGATATGATAAAAAACCTTACCACTAATATATAAATGCTACTAAAATACAATGATCATTGACTCACCGGTCATCATCATATTATTGGGTGCCATCATTGGCTGTTGACTGACTTTGTCATTATTGTCCCACTTAGTGGTCCTTTCTCTGTCACTGCGGTGTCTCTCTCTGTTACTTTGCCTATCTTTGGAGTCACGGTTGCGAGATCTAGAGCGGCGACGTCTACTCTCTGAAATGAATTGCAAATTTTTGGATACAGTTTTGATATACGAGTTTAGAATAATAAAGACCAGAAGGATTTTCTGTTACTATTACCCCAGTATAGAAAGGGCAAAGGAAGTAACAGGGGTGGCTTTTAGTCAGTAAGTCTAACACTCTTTTCCCCTTAACCAAGAGCAGGAGTTATTTGATGATTTTCCAAAAAAAAAAAGTATAGACAAAGTAAGAAATTCAATTGAGAACCTGAATGGATGGAATGCGACTTGACAAATCACATTTAGATTACGAGGATTTTATGTGAACTTGAAACTTGTTAACAATTCCATTCGTACTTTAATACATTATATGCCATTTAAACCTCTATAATTCATCATAACAACCTCGTTCACGGTCCCTGTCACGCGTTTCACGGCGGTCACCCCTGTCGGCCTTGTCCCTGCTCTGCCTTTTCTCTTGGACTTGAGTTTGATTTGCAGCTTCATCAACAGGCGCCATCGCCGTCTCGTTACTTTGAGTTTCAGGGACAACTGGCCCTATAAACTGACCATTAGCTTGCGGTGCTGTACCTAAAGCACCCATTTGCTGCATTTGTATTTGATTCATGTCTCCAACCATGTTAAAAGGCGGGATAATCGCGGGTGGAATCATGCCAGGCATGATTCCGGGCATCGCAATGTTTGTCATCATACCCTGCATGTTGTATTGCTCGTTTCCCCACGAATTCATTGTAATTTATGTAGCAAATTTCTGTAACTGTATGTTAACGTTTCACTTATTTTGTTATCCCGATTACACGTGGATTGGAAGGATATATGGAATGGATATTGCCGATAATAGTAATTTGCAAAACCGTCTGCTGCAGTAGGACACTCAATTGACACTTGACAGAATAACACCAATGTTGCACTCAGCAAAAATGACAGAAAACACAAGGGTTGTCCATAGATATTTTACTTTATTTTGGCCTCTTTTTTAATTTTTAGATCTCATCAGGTTTCACCTTAAATTAAGAATTACTATGAGTTTCGCCTATCAAAGCATCTTTAAAAAATCCATATTGTTTTTACTTCCAAAATATGTTTTTCATATTTGATCTCGAAAATTAATGTTCCCAAGCCCATAACAAAAATTCAATAACTTAGCATTTATAACTATTTTAACTGTCATTACGTGAAAATAGTAGAAAAATTTTGTTGTTTTCATTAGGTACTGTTTCTGATAAATTATCTAAGAAATTTGATGATAAGCATCTCAATTTAGTATTTTCGAGGTGGTAAGTGAGGATTACATAGATATCTTTGATGTGGAGTATACCCGCATAATTCTTATAAGGGATTATTATCTAAGACCGAATATTTTAGCTCCGAAACCATGTCGAAGGATTTTGAAAAGACAACTGAGGTTTTACCATTCACTAAATATGGTTTATCATCAATGGAAGAGTTCAGGAAAGCAGAAGAGGAAGTTCACCACCTCGAATGGTTGAAGAAGGCTGGATTAACAAGCGATGAAGTGAAACTGTATCAAGAGAACGAGGCGGGGCTTCTGGACCAACGGAAGAAGATAGAATCCGGGGTTTTGAAAAATAAATTAGAAGAAATATACAACAAGATTAACAATATGCATAACGAGGGCAAAAGGTAAATAGTATTTACAACCTACTTGTGTTGTAATTTTGCATTGATTTGCTATACTTACAAATACATATGAATTAGTTTATTAGAATTACTGCCTACTTTACTTCTTATAACATATTTTCTCATATTATAAAAAATCTAAACAGATTTTGATACAGTTTTTTTCAAATGTAAATGGTTCTAGAAACTGATTTTCAAAAAATATACTATTTATTGCAGTGATTTTAATAATCAAGAACCGAAACAATCAACTTCAACAATGAATCCAGAAAATCTAATTGAAAGGTTACAACAGAAGCCAATAAATTTCTATCCCGAGGGTCATCCCATGAATGAGCTAAAAGAACTTGAATCAAACTTATTGGGTAACCTGAAAACAGAAATGATTCCTTTGACTAAACGGCGAAAAATACTGCGACGTCTCGAGAGGAAGAAGGAACGGCTCCTGGCGCAGGCTCAACAGAACAGTATTGCTAGTATAAGCGCTTTCCCCAGTACATCAAGAATGGATAGGCCTGGTAGCCTCTGGGATGTACGAGAGACACCGCATAGAAACATACCGCATACAATCACCAGTCGAGACCAAGAAGCACACTGTTCTACCGAAGGTCAACAAGCAATGTATTCAATAAGAGATAATAAAATTGTAAGGATTACCGATCCTGTGCCGAATAACCCAGAAGAACCACTGGCAGAACAGCCTGCGGAGATTCCAGAAGTTGCAGAGATACCAGAACTTGATACTGAAGCTCAACTTCTAGAAGGCACCAAGATGTGTCTTGATGATATCAGAAAAATAGACAGATTTAAAGATTATGAACCTGGGATACCTTCGAAGGTAAGACGAGATGTAGAGATAGAATAGTTTATTAAATATTTCTTCATTTTACTATTGGCCTAATAAGGATTACTCTTTATTCTTATACAAACCGAAAAGTTCAAGTTAGTAATTGTTCTTCCAAAGAACTTGGCTGTGCATGTCATGTAACTCTAAATTTTTAAAGTACAGTATGATTATCTGACCCAACAAATTTCGTGCCTTTGCCGCCGGTCCAGTGCGCTTCTCCGCGAATTTGGTAATTATTGCAATCATCATCATCATCATCATCTCAGCCTATAGCAGTCCACTGTTGGACATAGGCCTCTCCATAATTTCTCCAGCGCGACCGGTTCGTTGCCACCTGCATCCAGTTATTGCAATAATAGAACTTAAAGATGTGGTGGTATGCTTTCAGATTTGCAAACAACTCATGACTTGAATAATCTTGACGCATCATTTGATGACTGAAATTGACTTAAAATGTCAACTGTAAAGTTCTTTAGTGAATCCAATTGTTGTGATATCTCTGGAAAGTTTTAATGTGCAAAGCCGCCACCCCCTAACTATTCGAAAACCCGCCAATCTTTCTGTGTAACATGTTTTTCTTTGTTCAGGTACTGTATTTAAAGAACATAGCTCCGACTGTGAGTCAGGAGCAGTTGTCACTACTGTTCAACCAGTTCGTGCTCGCTAATGGAGGGCCCGTAGACCTGCGGCTGATGACCGGACGAATGAGGGGGCAAGCGTTTGTGGCTTTTCAAAGTAAGTACGGATTTCTTTATGATATTCGAAAATAGACTATAAAACTATCCTTGGAAAATCAGTCGAGATCACGCGAGTATTTCACTAATACATACCCCTTCTCGTCTTCGTATTTTATTAATTGAAGCAGGCTCGCTATTAAATACAAATAATACAATGAAAAAACTCAAACCTCAGACAGGACTCGAACCTGCTATTGCTGGCTATACGCGCCAGTAGCCTTACCAACTAAGCTATCGCGATCACTGACCAAGAATTTGAATTTGTTCATTACTTCGTAACATGTCTTGTTTGTATTTAATTCCAAATATACGTTTCGCAAATCTTTCTGGGTATTAAAAAATAATGCAGATTAAAAGAAAGTTTATTCGTTAGAGTTCTTAATTAGATCTTGGCGAAACAAAAAATATTTTCTTTGTAAAAAATCTTATAGTATGAACATTGTGATTCCTCTGGGAAAATTATTCAAGTCACGTGAGTTTTGTGAACCTATTATAAAAGGTTATTTCTTTATCAGATGACGAGCTAGCCATCCAAGCTCTGGAAGAGATCAATGGCACCATTCTAGGTGGACGGCCAGTCATCGCAGAGTTCGGTAGAAACACGAACAGGATACAGGATGATCACAGATAAGTATATTACAACCGACACCAGTATACAGGGTGTGAGCGTTTAACATTTATCATACCAACAGGTATGGAAGCCTAAAAAGGCATAAATATTTGTGTATTAAAAAATTACACAGTTTTTTTAAAATCGACCAATATATAGGTCATATAGGACTCTTAGGAAATTACAAAAAACTTTCTCGCGAAGTTGGTTTGATTTATTTGAGTCATTACATTACTATTAGTTGACTAAACAGCGAATTATATCGAATTTGAATGGAATAGTTAAAACTGTGGCGTAAAACGTAATAATTATTCACTTTTCTATCATTTTCTGCTTCTTAGCAACACTGAAACAATCATTTATAGTCAGTTTAACTCATCTTTGCGCATACTTCTATGTGTGAGTTACTCCTGTAAATAGGATGTGGACATTACGAATACAGATTCTATTTGTGTGTGTGTCACACATTAAAAGTGATTTTAAACGATCGCTGTCAATGGCACGCCCATAACGCCGCGTGCGCAGCTAAGTTGCAGAAAAAAAATATTGAATTTGCATCACCATGGCAATTCTTTATAGTGTTATATTATTAAGTACAATTTATAGGATACGATGTTTTCACCTTAATTCTTGATGCACAAAAATGTATTCGTAAGTACGGCTGTGCCGATTAGTTAAGTAACTTAATATAAAGATATATTATTATCTTTATTAACCTTTTAACCGCCCGACTTCAGAACAGTTGGCGTGTCCCTAGCGCCCGGCACAGTGAATCGAAAATTAAATACCTAAAAGAAAGAGGGATGTGCAATACTTAACTTTGTGATGTCGATATTTCGTTTTAATAACGACATTTGCATTTGCGAGCGTGGTTAAGTAAAAACTACATCTCACCAAACTAAGTTTGCACCTCGCGTCGTTTACGTCACACTGAGGCTTAGGTACGGGCTGTAAAAAAGGATTCGCTATGACTTTAAAAAAGTAAACAAATGTTTTTTAGATTTTACTTTGCATTTGTTGTTTTTAACATTATATTATACGTAGGTACACGGGTACATGCCGCATTCCAGCGAGGTGTAAACTTAGCTTGGTGGAGATATAGGTACCTACCTACTTGAATACTACTTAGGTACCTTACGAAATTATTCGACATTTTTCGCAAGTCAGTAAAACAAAAAGTGTTTAAAAATTTGAACGATTTATTAATTATTACTTAAACTATTCACAATAAAATCAGTCCAGAGAAGAGTTTGGCGAGTTATACGAACATAAATGTAGGGAACAGCTGATTTTTTTTTCACGATTTTAGGTTTGGTCCCATAGTAAAAGTTGTTCATAATGATGAGTACAACCTCTTAAGAGGTTGTTAATGATTTACCAATAACCCTGTAGATAATTCAACTCATCTGTGCGCGCGGCGCTATGTGTGGGTAAAGTGGTAAGGACACGTTTTGCTCGGACGACGACTGCCGCTTACGCTGCCACACAAATGAAAGCTGTATAAATAAGCGCACGCACACATGGCGCTTCGTGCACAGATGAATTGAACTATCTGTAACGATATTTATCACAATCACAATAATTTGTATCACACTAATTAACAACAAACATAAAAATAAAAATTTTACTTGACAATGTCATTATCAGTTTACCTATTGACTTAGATGTAACGATATATCACAATCACAATAAAATTTGTATAACACTAATTTCAATAAAATCAGTCAAATAATCACAGATATAATTTCTTATTACTAAAATCAGTCTAACAATCAGAGGTAAGATTTTTCAATAATAGTATGATCCGTCGAAAAATTATTTATGCTCGCTATCGACGAGGCGAATTATTGACGAGACCACATTTGTGTAACATTCGATAAACTTATTTTTACGAGTTTCATCGCCAACAAAATAACTGTCCACTAAAATTTTGGCACTTTCTTTGATTGGATTATCAATTTGCTCGTATTGTGTACTTGCATTTGTTGTTTTGACTAAAGTTTGTGTCGCCGTAGATCTATATAAATCTGGCGTACTATCAGAACTTCTTAAATGCGACTGACCCTCATTTAAATAAACCATATACTCGTCGTTGGTCAGCGTTGATGGAAGGTTAACATCTTGGCTACAGTCTATGTCTACTTTATCTTGGCTATAGTCAAAGGGAGCCAAAATTGACTGGCTCTCTTCAAACTTCCCTATAAAACAAATCAAACATGAGTTTTTGTAATGATATCACCATTTACATGCAATACGTTTCGAAGACCACTTACTTTTGGACCCCATCTTGATATTAAAAAATTGTAAAATGTTCACTTGATTTTACAAACGTCGTGCCACTAACAGTCGTCACTGTCGAATACGGAATAATGGATATTGTCGAGTATCGACAACGTCTAGCTGACCATAGACATAATAGACTAAACGCAAAAATAGTGATGTGGGATTACGATACCGATTGTTTTGTAGAATTGTGGTACTCAACAGCACATGGATCTATGCAGAGATAAACTTTGCATTTTTGGCACATAAAACGAGTCTCAGACCGTTTTCTTTTTGCTGCGCACATTTTGCATCGCTGACTTTTGCCGGTTAGTATTCTAACAGGAAAATGCTCTAAGGCACTATTATGTAAAAAACGGTTAGGGTCAAGGACGCCGCGCGAAGTTGACTGTTGAGTTAAAGAACATTGTTTGTATTTTTCTATTATTTGTCTGATAACGTTTAATTGGAAATCAGCTAAACTATAATTTTGTTTATTTTTAATCACTTTAATCAAATAGAATGCATTAAGTAAAAACATGTCAAATATGTGAAACCCAAGCTTTTTATGCCATTTTTTTGATTTTCTTATACAGCCCAATGAGCTAGTCATCATATCAGAAGTGTCAACCGACCCCATATTTTTTGTGTAGTCTACGACACACTGTGGTTTCATTTTGGGTAGCCCAGTTGAGTAGTCTACATTGTCTGATGGTATCATTTTGTCATCGTGCATTGTAGACAACATTAAGACCGGTTTCTTATCTTGCCATTTTAGGGCTAAGAGGGGAGGAGACGAGTAAGCGGCTATTTGTCCACGTTTCAGTTTTTGGAATTTCGGCATCCCTTTCCTATTTGATCTTACGGTACCACATGCATAAGTCGCCCTTTCTTTTAAATATATAAAAAGCTGAGGACTGGAATACCAGTTATCTACATACAACTCTCGGTTGCAAAAATAGTAGTCTTTCAAAAGTTCAGTCACAACTGATCCAGATAAGCCTAAATTTGGTACGGTCTCTATTTCTGTTTCCGATCCACAGTACACTATAAAATCCACGATATAACCGGTTTCGACATCACATAAAACAAATAACTTAATGCCAAATCTATTACGTTTTTTAGGTAAATATTGTTTTATAATTAGACGACCTTTAAAAGGCACAATACTTTCATCAATGCACATTTTTTTACCCGGGATAAATGTTGTTTTGAAAGTTTCACGAGCGTGGTCAATCATCATTTTTATTTTGTGCAATCTCGGTACACTACTTGTCCCTGCAGGTGCTTCACAAAAAGATAACATTGCAAGAATTGAGCAATATCTATTTCGAAACATAGTATTACTGAACACCGTACTATGTAATAACGGGTCTGTAGACCAGTGTTCTTCAATTGTTATTCTTTTGTTTCTAGTGAAAAGCATTGTTACTGCTAGGAAAATGTAAAGGTCGTCAATAGTCACGTCGCGCCATTGTTGCAGTCTTGAATATATTCTGAGATCAGTATGTCTTACGAAGTGTTGATGATATTTATTCGTACAATTGGCTATTTTCTGTAACAAGTCTTTGCTACAAAAATGTTCGAAAAATTCGAATTCAGTGGAGGTATCATCTAATTTGACAGCAGGCGACAGTCCACAAACAAAGTCGTCGAATTCTTCTAATATTGGGGTAGCAATTTGCGTTGTCCAATTAGTGGTTGTGACATTGTTTCCTTGAATCTGAAATAATACAAAAAATAATTGTAGAGTAATAAAAATACATCGGTCTCCAAGGTAGGAAATTTGAATAGCCTACAAAAGCAAAATTAGCAGTGCGATTCAGTGCGGTGTGTGGCAGCGCGGCGGCACGCACAAAATAAACTCTACCTATGTATCTACGAGCGAGTCAGTGCGCCCACACGTGACTCGCGCTCCAACCAATCAGAATCACCGTTCCAGAGTGGCCGCGCGCGCATTCTCATCGCACGGCGCGCTCTCGCCATCTCACTCACTCTAAGTTTAAAATTTCCATTCAGACATCACCACCATACTACACAATAAATTAAAATACATTTATCTAGATATGTAATAAAAAAAATAATTACCTCTACATCAATGTCAAACTCTTCGTCTGATAAAAATTCTTCATTTTCATCGCCTTCTAGAATTCGTATTAACTCTTCAGTAGTCGTCATGATACATTTCTATCATGTACATTTATCGACATACGAACGTAAAACTTCATGCACAAGCACAACACTGATGGAAAATTCCAGAAGTCGGCACTCGTTTATGACGTAAGAAGCGGTCGTCTTTATCCGACCGTAGCGCAGGGCGTACTAACGAAGTAAGTTTCGGAACATGTAGGCTAGGGATGGGAACCATCAATTGAATCGCTGACATTTCATATGTAAATTTACTTAATTTTAAAGGAATTAAATGAAATACTCACAAATATTTGTAAACAAATGTTTTATTAACAATTGCTGTATTTGTTTTAAAGTTAATTAGTCAGTATAACGAGAAATATTTTGATTTATGTTTATTTTTGTATCGGTAAATCTTGGCATATGTCCCGTCCCTCATGTCGGATTTTGTCGTCATGGGCGTTGCACATCAATACAATTTTCTAAAAATAATGTTAGTAATTCATCTAACTTTGGACATTATTTTTAGGACTTCTAATTAAGAGACTAAAGTGTATTAAACTGTAAATGATTACTTAGTTAACTATTTGCCTAATATAAACATATTTTTGATAGAATACAGCGTAATTAAATAAAAAAGCTGATTAAACGAGCAGTGATATTTTGGTCGTAAATATACGACTCTGGCGAAATGGGCCCGAAAATATTTGTCGGATTAATCCGACGTAGGCGGTTAAAAGGTTAAATCTCTATATATTAGGAGTTTGTCGTAAGGTAGTTTGTCATTCGTTTATGTGTAAAATGAATAGACATAAAATGACTATTGGACATGTATGTCACTTGTCCAAAAGGGCTGGTTTAAAATAGAAGCTACAGTTACAGATTTCTCGAACGCTGATCATAACAAAAAATAGTTTTTGCGTCTGAGCGTGTCCTGTCGTATTGATCATTTGATTTGAGACCAGATTTAATATGATCAACCTTCTTGAAACTTGGGTGTGAATGTATATCTACATAAGTATTACTACAATTTAAATATTGTTATAAGTAACATTTTGAATTAATTTATGATTCTAATGCTGTCACATTTCATTGTAAATGACCGGTAAGATTTATATTTAAGTATCTTAGCAAAGAAGAATCATCTTATGATTCCCTTCATATTTAAATATTCTAATTAATAATCTTGAATAAGATATTTTATAAGGATCTTCACTTATGTATTAAGTACTTGACATGTAATTATTTGATGATGGTTTGCTTACACGTATTTTTAGTCCCGCGTCCTTAATCAGAAGCCCGAACGGTAGTGATCTCACGAGGCGAAGACTAAAGAACTCCGATTGGGTCCAAACTGGTCGGGCGATCTCGTGAGTAATCCGTTATAAAATAATAATTAATTATGTATCAAACTCACGAAAGTTATTGTAGTCACATGATATGTGTTTAATTATTGGTATTTTCTTCGTATTTATCTGCATGATATATCTTCGAATATAAGTGTATGCACACAAATAGTAAATAGGTTAAGGCGGTAACAAATTTTAATTATAAGTTAGATTTGTATTAAAATCATTAAAATATGTAAGCTACTGCCGCACTCAGTGCTTAACTTTTACTTAAGTTTAAGACTTACTTAAATACCTTAAGTCGATAAGTAAGCAAACATTCTGAACCAATGAATCTCTTTGTTACAATTAACATCTCTGAGTGCAACAGTTAATTTATAAGTATATTTAATCACATAATTAAGTCTTTTTGGCTCTGTAACTGGGCTGGCACCTTGTGCATTTACTTATAGGGTACAAAGCTCCGTATTCATAGCAAACCTTTTGTTTATACAAGTTTATGTTTTTTTTTAATGTATATGAGAGTCGACGGAAAATGTTCCTGAGTTGGCGGCAGTCAGTGTATGTTGCTGAATTAGGTCCGGCGCGCGTATAACGAACGCAACGAATGTTTTTTTTAAAGTGTCTCGGTCCTGGCGTGATTTAGCGCTGGAAGGGCCATGGCTGCCATACATCGAACGCTCTTTCGAACAGGCTGACTGTGACCGGTCCCCTAACGTGTGAAACTGTGAAAATGCGAGGCGAGCACGTCTTTTTATCCAGATAATATGTACCTTTAATGGTTCTCTAGAATATAGAAGTAATTCTACTATGCGGAGTACTGACAAAACTGTTCAGATAAATTTGGCAACATATTGATGCGAGAGACAAGATTTATGACTTTCAAAAAGTGCTACTTAGTAGCCACATAAATGAATTTTAACAAAAGTTTACTTCAAATACGGGGCTGAAGTCTTTCAGTGCAATATCATGTATTAGAATTTTAAATTTATAAACTAAATCTTAGATGTTCACTGTCAAAGATCATTTTACTGTGTTAAAACACACTCATACATATTTATTACTCATCTTATTTAGATTGTAAGTACGTATGGTATTTGATTGAAATAAAATTTTATTAGATGTCTTAAATTATGTTTTATTTCCCATATTTTTTACAGTTCTCAAATATAGATTAATTTTAATACAAGTATTTTCACCAATTTTATGAATTTAAGCTTAATTATTTTTAAAGACACATTGCTTAATAAAATAATCACTATACCCCTATGAAAGTAAATGTGATTATTAGGCCTATTTATACATGAGTCCGCAGTCTAAACGGAATTCATTTAGAGGCTAAAGTCGTCGTGTATCGGAGCCTTGTGTTGCCCTGTCCGAAGGGCCTAACACATCTAAAACAAACTTAAGTTTTATTCACTACATACCTATTTAGATGATATTTTTACACGAATATAAGAATCGAATCTCGTCTAAATCTATTCTAGATGATTTCACGAATCTTATCGAGTTATATAATGTCTTATAAAATTGAGATTTAAATTTATTCTTACTAGTATCTTATCCTAATACCCTACTTGTTTATGGTGACAATGTTACACTTATTCAAATAGATATATCGGCAATAGTGGTTCATTTGAGACTGTAGATAGCTGGATAAGGCTGCGTTTTCACCAAAGATACGTAGCTAGGGGAATATTCAAGAACCTATAAAAACAAAGGAGTCAAAAGGCTAGATAAATGAAGCGATTCCATTGTTTTCCTTATAATTCTTGCTACGCATAACAGATGGAACCATAGCCTTAGCTCTTGTAGTCTCTTCTAACCCTAAAATAATAACTTTATACCAGTTATATAAACAATAAGGAACCTTAATACTTCGACATAAGGTTGTTAATTAAAATTTACAACACTGGCATACAGTACTTCATTTTATTCTAACTGTAATTTAATTACAAAACTAGGTCTTAAATCAGCAGTCTAATTACCATAGAACCTATTATTCTGAATATAAATCTATAATAATACAATTATTTTGAAATTAAAAATACCAGATGCATTCCCATACCTAGACAGTATATTAAGATAATTATTTACAGCTTATCTTAAACTAATTTTACAGATAACCTGCAACGGATATAAGAATAATAATTCATATATTACTAAACTTGTTGTTTATTATAAGCAGAGCATATATTACAAAGGGTAATGAGGATACATGAGTTTACATATACGAGAAGTTAGTTTTTGTTTTCCGAAGTTTCTAATCTTCAACTGACTACGGGCGAATAAACTCATTCGAGTTTTGTAGAATAGGCACGCGTCAGTTGAGACTGGTTGTTCGGTATAAGATACTTGCATTGCCGTGTTTACGACCTTCCAACCTCAAAAATATTTTATAATATATAATTAAACCTTTTTGCTTGTAAGAAATTTAGTTGAACATTACTAGCTTGGCTTAAACACGATAATGTTGGCGGAATATTGTCTCCAATCTTAATCCTGCAAGTCAGAGTTTAAACAAGCATTAAACTTTGATTTTCACTTAGTAATTAGCACTATTGTTTAAGTCACTTTAATTATCACTATTTTAATTGTCTTTACCAGTGATCGGCCGTATAATGTTAAAACCACGATCACCATTGTGAAGAATGAGCCAGTTCTGAATGTTTTCACATCATTCCTCCGAAGGGTATTAAGAGCTTAGCACAATTTGAACTTGGAAAATAATTGTAAATTTTTGCATGATTTTTCAACTGCCCAATAAGAAGTGTATTCTCGCAGTTTATAAGAGCGACGGGCCACTTTGTATGCCTCATTCTTTTAAGTTTTGACAATCTGCTGTACTTTACAACAATTTCTGCTAGTGTCGCCTAGTGACCACATATGGGTATTCAGTGGGCTTTAAAACTATTTCCGTCTTTCTTATTCAATGGTTGATAGATCTGTTTTTTCGAAAATTGTATCTTATTTAATGTGCTTTGGTATCACATTTACTCATCTCGTCACCTTGCTCATACTTTTCTCTGTCAAGTTTCTCATGTGCTTAACTCCTGATGGTTCTAACATGATTACGGCCGTTGTCCACGTCTAACGGGGACAGTTCACTGGGTGTCCTTCGGCGAGGACTTGCGCCGTCTTTTGACGACGCGTTTTGGTGACGATCATTCACTCTCTTTCTTCGGTTGTGGCTCCTCCTCTGTAAAAGAAACAATTATTGTTAGAAGTTAATTCAATTATATATCAGATGTTTTATGAAAAGCTTTGAAATCTTAATTAACTTTTTAGTGTGGTGGCTTTACACATAAACCAAATGGGTTGTCAAATCAGAATATTGACAGCCTCATACAAGAATGTGTCAGAACAAAACTTTGCCATTAAGATTCATCGTTGTTTAGTGGAACGTAGAGACAAAGCTCTGTTTAAGAACGTCACTCAGCCGCGTCTTGTTCTTTTATCACTTCAATTACAAACTAGTCTCGCTGTTTGCCAGCCAGCTCGCGACTTGTCAGTCCTGCTTGTGTCTAGTGTATATCGGTGTCGGTGCGTGTACGTACGCTTGTCGCTGGCGTGGTGTTGCGGCGCGTGATGGTGCAGATGGTGCGCGGCGTGGTAGTGCTCGGGCTGCGCGCCGCCGTAGTAGGGCACGTGCGCGCCGTAGCCCGCGCCGCCCGGGAACCCGCCCGCGTAGCCGCCGTAGTAGCGCCCGCCGTACGCGCCGCCGTACGCGCCCGCTACACACGCGGGAAATGCTCACGTCATACACAGAATACTCAGCACAATACGTACACGCCTATCACACGATCACAACATACCGTAAAACGGGGTGAATAGAGTTTCAAAGGGTGAATAGTAAAAATTATGTTTGTTTAGGGGAATTTTGCATGAATATATTCTTACATAAAAATGCTTAAACGCAATTACTTTATGAAATGCTCGAGACTTTCACACGTTCAAATTTTAATAAAAACTGTTTCTATACACCCCAAAAAAACCTCTATTCACCCCGTTTCACCGATACTAGAGGTGATGTGGTAAATCAAAAGTTACACTGCATAGGTTTATAAAAGGAGACAAAAATTGGTCACGCTAGACGTGACAAACTGTCGTGACGTGTCTTAACACTTAAAGCTGCAATTGCAACAAACGATTTAACCCACGATTATTTCAGTTGATACGTCTGCGCTATCACGCACTGCTTGTGCCCGAAAGTGTGTGCCGGTGATTAGGTAAGCGAAGTATTCAGTAAGTGAGATTGTGGTTAAGTTTAATGTTTATAAGTGTATCTTACCAGGCGGTGGCGGCGGGGCCCCGTGTGGCGGGCCGGGCAGTGCGGCCGCGCCAGCTGCCGGCGGCATCAGGAGCGCTGTAACATCCACTTATTAGATTTAACGTCGAATCAGGATCCTTAAGGTGTGTCTTACAATAGCATTGTTCTAGCGTCGTCTTTTGGGAACGCGCAAAGTCGTTGGCAGGCTCAAATAACACATTTAATTGATATTAGAACAATCCGACATTTTAACAATGATTGATGACGAAGTTGGGGAAGCCTTAAAGGAGCGTGTACCGTTAAGGACATGAATACAACTATCGACAAACAAATCTAGCAGGCAGACAGTTTGGTTGCGACTCTTGCGACCACATCTAGTCGACAAGGTGGTCTTGAAGACATCAATATTAGCGATAAGACCGCTATTTTACCGTTAATCTGCATGCTAGTTATTTCATTGATTTGATTCTATGATGTGCAATAATGAATATATCCATTCATTTATTAATTTCCAGTGAAACTAAATGGACACACCAATCTAATTTATTAAGTTAACTTATAACATAGTGCGCTAGGCACAAGTAGTATAAACTATGAATACTCACGATGGTGTGGAGGTGATGTGATATGTGTGGGGTGAGCTGCGGGGGGCGCGGCGGGGGCTGCAGCTTCTTTATTCTCCACCTTCGGAACTGGTTTTTCTTCTTTCCTCTCTACTGTGATAAATAATGCGATAATTATTCAGAGTACAGACAAATCACTTCTTATGTAAAAGTATTCAAATATTAATGAATGAGATGTTTTCTTTTCTGTATTTATCTAGAATAATTAAGTAGCATCTTTTATGATATTCTCATGCTGAAATGCTATTAGGGAATTTGTTGTTAGGATTTTTTTCCACAACAAGATCGCTCAAAAGTGGTTGAAAGTGGTAGGGCGAAACTGAAAGCAATTTGATTGCACTTGAACGATGGATTGCAGTTGAAATACGGTCCGTCTGTCTAAATACTTATTTAAACGACTTTTTAATTTGAACAGTTATTAAATTAGTGGTTTCAAGTACAAACCTTCAGCATCATGCCCGTTGTTGACGGGTTCTTCTGGCTCCTTTTCCTTGGCTTCTGGCTCTGTCTTCAGCTCCGTAGTGACCCCGTCAGTCTTCACTTCAGTGGTGGAGACCTTGTCAACTTGTGTCGGCAGGTTGGGACCATTGGTCTCTGGCTTTATTTGAGTTTGATCTTGTTCCATCGGCTGTTGGAGATGAAAAATTCAGTTGAATGTTTGGTGATCAAATGGGATGGATTACGGTAGAGTTTAAAGCATGCAAGATCCTGAGGCTTTGGTTAGGATAGGAGGCAATACAAACACAGGAACCTGGTTTGGTTGTGCCTGGGATGTGTGTGGCAGTGGGTTATTTGTGGTCTTAAAATTGCATTGACATAAAGCCTAGAATTTCCGAGAAAACCAATTGATGATTGACCAAATTAAAAATGTAGATCTATATAGCAGATGCTGCACTAAGCAGAGGCTAGATGTTTTTATAGATGCAGGCAAAAGAGGAGGGTTGTCCTCAACATATTCTCATAGGGACACAACCTGCTCACGAGACATGTGACGAATAGAATTTTACTCTTCAGTGGGCAACTTTAGAAATTATCGGTTGGTAATTCTAGCAGTATAATAGTAGTGACCTCGTCCTTCTTGTCGTGCGCGGCGGGCGGCAGCGGCTGCGTGTTGGCGGGCGCCACGCCGCGCCGCATCTGCTCCATGGCGCGCTCCACCATGCGCGAGAACGTGTCGTCGTCCACCGCCGGCTTGCAGTGCTGCCGACCACAGGTAGATATAGATTACAAAGGGAAATAGCTACCCGTGTCAACAAGTGATGTTTGTATAATCGCTGATAAAATCACGAGTGTATTGAAATAACAATTCAAACTGATGTTACTTGTAGAAAATTAATGTGATTTCCAAATATTTCAAGTTGTATCACATTTCCTATTCTAAACTATAACTCCTGTAAAATTATAAAGTAAAAATCACGGACGTACAAAGAAAAGCCACTATGTTAAAGTAGGACTGGATAGGAGAGACAATATTTGCAGATGACGAATTAAGCTGGACTCCTGTAAACTCCTCGATGAACAAACGAGTCTTAGAATCAAATTCAGTGAAATCATTATAGTAGATGAAATTATAGTGATCTTACCTTTTTAAGTTCTTCCTGGAAAGCCTCGCTGCTCTCAATGAACTTGCGCTTCTTAGCTTCGAACTTCTCTTCGATCTGCTGTAGTTCGTCCTCTAACTTCTTTTGATGCATAGTCAACGACTGCACTTGCTTCTTTAAGATCTAAAATGATGCAAGGAAAATAAATTGCTGAACATTGTTAGCTAACTATGACTTCAGTTATCTGTAGAAGTTATATCTAAGTTAGAAGTAAATTTTATTACAATAAAACATAACTTTAATATTAAAATTATAGGAATGGATTTAGCTAAATCTTCGTACTTGGTTAGTTTATAACGTGGATTAACACGTAGGATAGCTTTTAGTAGTAGTTTTTGGCCGGGTTGAAACTCTAATGACTTCAACCCACGCCGAGGGCACGGCGAGGGGATATAAAAACACCCCGGGCCCCTTCTACTGCCTGAGCTAGAGCCACGGAATCGCTCGCGCATGCTTCAGCGCGACTCTGACCGGCCTATGTCCTGTTGGACTTCTTCTCGAAAGATTGGTTTAAAAGCCAACCCCTCATTCCTCGTAAGAACGGACATGCAGGACGACACGTCCGTCTCCTTCTTGGCCTGTTAGCTGGTCGGATGGCAGGGTGCCCTCCCTGCCATCCGCAGGCCCGACCCTTACGGTGGTCGCAGGTTGTAAGGGTTTTTACCTGCATCCTAGCCGTAGTGACGACAGACCGGACGTCCGGGACCACGGTGTCAGAGAATATCTCGTTGATCAAGCGGTGGTTGCGAAGGTACCGCGCGTACGCCACGTGCTTCACTGATAGACCCTCGTCTTGGTCTGAAAGGTGATTATGGGCATTAAAAGTGGCATAAAGTAATATTGCGAAAACGGGACAGCACACTATTCGGAGTCTCGCGATGCGGTAGGTGAGTGGTAGATAATGCCTATAATCATGCCATTGTGCCATTATTTTCTGTAAAAGTGTAAATAACGAATGAATCCTAAGATTTAATTGATTGGTGATACCAAAACTGGCTCTTGTAATAAGGATTCATGTTGTGCAAAACCTTTAATAAGCTGTTCCACGACTCGTTTGTTATTTCTCAAGAATACTAGTTATGGGCTGTAACTTAATTGTCATCAAACGATCAAGTTAGCCTATCGTGGTCCGCCGATGGACAAAGACGACTTCCATCACGTCCATGTAAATTTGGGCGAATCAAATATATCTAGAAACCTTCTCTAACATAGGAAGATTGGGTAGGAAGATGTCAATCATTGTTTCGTTTTAAGTGTTGATATCAAGATTTATATCAGACATTTTTATGTAACCTAATACCTATCTTCAATGCACTTATGGGAATAAATCTTAATATGGATCAATTAATTTGTCTGCGATAGACTGCTAAACTAATGTAAAATTGCAGTATGATTCATCTTGAAAGATACTATGGGTCACATAACAATTAAAAGTCACAATACTATTCTAATGCCAATTATTTAACAGTCTCGATTGTTAGGAGATACCAAGTTCAGCGAGGCAGGTAATATAACTTACCTTCTTCATCCTCAGCGGGCTGTATATCAATTCTTCTGTCCTGCTGCTGTTGTTCCTTCTGGGAGCTACCCTTCTTACTTGAGCTCTCTTCTTCCAGATTACCTACTACTGACACAAATAGTGTTTCAGAAACCAGTCAACAATAATTACATGTAAAGCGGTATGCGTGAAAGAGACATATAGGTTTGGATGTATGAAAGAGATAGCATGAAGTTGTTTATACCGGTAAAAGCTGTTTGCAGAACGTAGTTTGTAAAGCTTTGGCTAAGATATTGTTTTAAAATTATTCTTACTAGAAAAGCATCACAAAAATTTCGATTGGCAACACTGTATTGATAGAATTGCCAGCGTAAAAAACAGTTATAAAACTTCACAGCGAAATTGCTTAAGAGTTTGCCAGTTTAAAACTATTATTTTTGAAGACAATTGAAAGAGGTTTGCATAGACAATATTCTGCATGCATCCTGTACTACTGTTTCCCTTACCTACAGCTTTATTTTTCGCCGCTATATAGGCTAGATAAGCGGGCGAGTTGTGGTAGGTCTTCAAACTCTTTTCATACTCCAACTGTTGATACCCCGTGCGTGCAATATAAATGACGTGCATGTGGAGGACAAAATTAGCGTTACTTGTGTATGGGTTAGTCACTTAATGAGCGGCTGGTACTGTGTTGACATGTATTGAACTGTTCAATATGCAACAGAGATCTTAGCTTTTATATGTACTGAATTATAGTAATAGTTTTTTAACAGGTTGGTACCTTTTCTGGAGGTAAAGTATTATTTGGTTACTACGTTAAATGTACACGTTGCAAAATTTCCACATTGGGGAAAACACAACGGCCGACTAACGTTGTTCTGTCAACGGTCAACGAAAAATAGACAAATATACTCTATTCTATGTATTTACAGGTCAGATAATTGTGCCGAGGTGATATCAACTTTGCGACAATCGTGAGGTCTTATTACCTTCCCTTGTGAATCAATATCTATACTGCCTCTAAATAAGTCCTCGATAATATGTTACCAATCCTAACATGTCAACACATTACTAAAACCGAGAACAAATAAAACTAACACAAATTCTCCCAGCGGGGTAGGAACGGACCCTGGTTCTTTATCCATGGATATGCATGACCGATGACTACCCGAGTGCGTTTATACAGTGGCTCTAATGGTACTTAGCACTTACATGATGTGTCACACAATGGATACCAATCATTATTGATGTGCGCTTTTGCTGTTTTTGTGATATTTTTATTGGACAACGGCGGTTTGGATTTTTTTTATATCCCTACTAATTCCTACTAATATTATAAATGCGAAAGTAACTATCTTTCTGTCTGTCTGTTACGCTTTCACGTCTGAATCACTGAACTGATTTTAATGAAATTTGCTACAGAGATTAAGTTGACCTTGAGAAAGCACATAGGATAGTTTTTATCCCGGACTTTTGAAGAGTTCTCTTGGAAACGCGATATAACCGACCTCGACGCGGGCGAAAAGCTAGTTATTTTAAATATTCCAGGAATAATTGTAATTTCTTTTAATTTATCAGTTCTTTATAGATGCTTGAATTAATTATTCGTAAAATAACTTTTCGTCTATTCATTTTTATCTAAGCTACTTAATCTAAACGAAAAATAAATCGGAAGAACTTAGTTAAATAATTACGAGAACTAGTTCCGAGTTTTTCACATTCATAAAACATTACAAAACGTGTGTAAAAACATGTATTATTTTATTCGAAGGCCCCATGCGATAAGTACCAACTCCTCATGGGACTTTAGCCACAAATAATGGACAAATACACCAAAACAGCAAGAGCTTAACCTATGGGTCTAGTGCGAGTCTGACTTTTGATATTTCGATCATCGCGGTGACAACGTTTAAATAAGTCTCTTTACTGTAGGCTCTTAACGCGGGTGTGGTGCCATTTCACAAGTTAGACGGCGCAGTCTCGGCGAAGAGGCATCTCGCTTACAAAACGGCAACAGGAGTTTTACAAGAGAATATAACCAATGACCATATCATTAAAAAAAAGAGGCCAGTACTAATGAATTTCAGGCTTGTATTAAGAGAGGTTTCAATAACTTAGAACAAGGCTTGACGGTCACACAAATGCTTGTCCGACCCGGGAGTTCAACCCGCGTCACTTCACGCATAGTGGGTTAGGCGTGGTGTGCATTAGACTATCTGTCAAGTCAAAACACAGTGATGGTCGATATCAAAAGTTCAACTCTCACAAGAACCTTAAACCCCATGTTAAATCAAGGCGTGTCGTGATGGCGTGGATTATACACAAATTTATACCCAATGGGTACGGTATAGGGTTCATTATTGTACCTCTGGTCTTGTGAGCAAGCCACTGTATATAGGCAGGCGACGATTGGTAAGATTTCAACATTTCTATGTACTGCGCCTGAATGGAAAAGTTTTGTCAACTTTGGAGAATATTTTTTAGCAAATTTTATTTACTTCGAAAATTGCTATTTTGCATTTTTTGCCATTGCTACAACCTAGGGTATAACTGATTGATACATATTTATTCTAATTAATATTAAAACAATACAAAGTATTTTTCAGTTACTTTCAAAGATTGTTTAAATTATTATTAACTTATAAGAAGTCTGAAAAGTACTTTGCTGCATTTATGAAATTTAAAACACACAGAAAGACATCTTTACCTTTTCAGCTTCATACTCATCAACATATCCAGCCTTTTCTGTCTCTGGCAGGTCTCTCCACATGCCTCCTATGATCCTGCCTATCTCCCATAGTTTTAGGTCAGGGTGGGCGGCCTTGACGGTGTCCCAAACCCGGCGGGAGTACCTCATGTACGGCATAAGGGGCTTTTCTGGCGGTTTCGGCGGCTTTGGCAAGCCCGCGCCCTGAAATATTGCAATTCTTATTGATTTATTTGTATTGATTTGAGAAGTTGCTTCGCTGAAATGTAAAATCTGTTAGGTAGGCAAGTTTGTTAAGAAAAATTTAGTTATTATAAATGAATTGACCAATGCCTGGCCACGAGACTACTACTATCTGTAGAGCATACACAAAAAATATTACCCAATATACACGACTCACCGCGCCGGCGCCCTTGCCGATCTTCTGCGGCTGAAATCCAGGATGGGAATGTACCGTGGAGACAAAGGGACTGGTCTTATCGTCCTTAGCGGCCTGTCCGGGCGAGCCGGCCACCGCGGCCCCGGCGGCGCGGCGCGCGCCCTCTGCACCGAAACGCTGTTGCTGGGGAGTGTGCGCCCAGCCGCCGTACCCGCCCGGGTGGCCCACCGAGGGACCACCTTGGTATGGCGGGTGGTGGTACTGGTATTGGTTATGGTGCGGCGGCGGTGCATTCATACCGCCTTCAAGCCAAGCAGCGGGGCGGCAATACAATGAAAGAAAAAAACAAAAAGCATAAGGGAATGGGACAGGAGGGGGCGGGGCAAACAAAAGATAATCAAATGCAACAACATCTAAATAATATCAAATCATAATGTTAAGTGGAAGTTATTAGTGTGAGCGAGCAGTACTAGCGAGTTGTATTTAGTAGGCTTAATTAGCATAAAGAATCAAGAATCAAAAGAACAGACTGGTGTGAAACAATGACTTGTGATGTGAAAACGAGAATAAAAATTTGGTGCTATTACAATTTTAAATCCCCACAGAGTACCTATATCCGAAACAGATGAGGGTGTGAGAACAATTTTGAAATAAAGTAATCAGATTGTAGCATTACCTTTCATCATACCGAAACTCATGGGGGGCCCCGCAATCATGTAGTCTGTTTCAACATAACAAAACATGAAACAAAACCAACATAAGAGTAAAATGTAAGTCTAAATGCGCAAAGAACAAATCAAGAGAAAATAAAAAGTATGTTACTAATGCATATACTTTGAAATAAACAAGCATAGAATAGGAGTCATGCTGCCGCGGGACATTACTGCAGTTAGATACCAGCATAACCAACAACAGTTCTGAGCCCTGCTAAGCTTGCATAGGCATAATCAGGTACATGTTATAAGTTAGTATCTAACAACATTCTAAACACAATATTAATTAACATCCAAAGAGAACAGTTTCAATGCTGTAAGTGTTGTTTGGCCAAACTGTAGTCTATGCTTTGCTATACTTAGGTTCTATGAAAAAATGTGTTTGGAATACAAACGCGGATTGCTCTGAGGGCTTGGCATCGACATCGATGTGTTTTGTTTGTAACTGTTTGGCGTCGCCATAACACGAACCCAACCTGTAACAGATTATTACACAGATATTGCTCATCTTTTTAGTATTTCTCCAGTGCAGATGTCAGTTTTACTTTAAACTTCCTAATTTTTCACTTTCATTCACAGAAAGATGGACATCATAATGTGTTTCAAGTGAGACTCTGAAAGGAACCGGTTAGCTATGCTAAACAACACTTATCCTAAGCGTATACACTTATTTTGTAATACTTTGATGTGCCTTACCTATACTTTTAGAATTCAAAGTATCTTATAAGCTGCAATTATCTGAAATTAATAAAATTAATCAGTTTAACCAAGTTAAATACAAGCGTCACTATCCAGCTAGTAGGACGCCATATTTACGTCAGCCATCTTGTCTTTGACATTATTTTGACGTTTAGTGTTGTTCGAAATATGCACACTAAGTTTTAATAATCGACTACATAGAAAAATACGTCTCATGATTTTATAATATTGCTCATAAAGGTTATCTCAAGCGTATTGAGAAAATACAAAACCGAATAGACAGTTTTAACCGGTACCTAAAACGGCATTCGGCTCCTATACATTGTTTAAGGTTAAATAAAATTTTAAGAAAATATTTGTTTAACTTTTTATCCCTATACTTAGGAATCAAATTGTTTTTAAAATAGTATAATAATATATTAGTTACAGTTGCATATTTTTTTTTATATATGGATTTATTGTAGGTATTTATGTTAGGTTTCTTATAAGAAAAACTTCCATGGAAAAGTACCTAAACTGAGCTACAGAACGATCCAGATTAATCAATGCAATACAAACACAAGACATTAGTTAACAGTCGACCTAAATACACGGAAGTTGGCACTATTTTATGCACGATACTTTGTTAGCCGCCAAGTGTACCAGCTGTCTTCGCTGTGCCACTTACCTCCGGGCAAATGTCGATCTATAATTTGATAGCTTGACCGGTTGACATTTGGCGTTCACTTGTAATGCAAGACCTTGTATTATAAAGATGCAATATCTACATTTTATGAGGAATAATTGACGTTTTTTTATCTAAATCCATCTAAATTGTTTTTATCTAAAGTTACATATGGACTGTACCTATATAACTAAAACTGGCAGGGTATTAGTCAGTATTGCAGTACTTTCATATTTTTTTAAAAACTACAACACTAAAAAAGAAAAGTTTTACCCATTCATGATGATTTCGGTGGATAAAGAGACCTTTCTGGATAGGTAATTAATAAGTTGTTACGAGTACGATAGGTTTTCAAGCGGGCCAAGGCTCACCTAAGCCATGCCTAGCCTTGGCCAGGCCCATAGCCTGAGCGACCTCAAAGCCACCTGTGACTTATTTACACCACTTGTAACACAACAAGGCTATCGGAAATTTACTAAGTGTAGGTAACGATTAAGTAATCATTCAGTCTAGTTAATTAGTCAAAGCAATCGTTGCAAAAACGAAAACGGAATATAAGTGCATTTACTTTTTTATCCTTTGTTGGTTTTACTTGATTTTTAATAGAGTACAATTTTCTAGTCTTTAATTGTGCCTGACTGTTTCAACTTAGCAAAATATCATTCAAACAAAGCGAGTTATTTACTTGTATAAGGCATGTTTGTGTGGAATATTTTCTACTATAAACTTTACGATATTTTTAGTAAATTGCTTTTATTATTCCACACAATAATTGGAAATTCAGTACGGAACGGTACACTTAAGGTCAATACAATTAACTTCCAATTATTGTATTGGCAAAATGCTTAAGAGAATATTAATAATTTCAAATTTAATCCAATTGCCATTCATTCATCGGCCATTGTAAATAGCAGAATCGGGGCCCAGAATGTACTCTGTGCAAGCAAAATAACGAATAAAAAAAACATTGACATAAAAAAACCAGAAAGTGATGGCCATACTAAACAATATGATACCTATGTATACAAAAGCGGGGCCGAAGCCACTTGTGAGTACCGATATCAAATATTATCTATTCAATCAACAACTAATGGTCATTGACGCGATTTTGAACACGCAACAACAGAATGAAACGTATGAAGAACTAAGTTTTATTATTATGATAAAAACGGAAATCCAGTATCCTCTAAACATTAAATACTTTTTCGATTAAGCATTGTATCCGTAAATTAATAATGGCCGGATGCTATTTTCCATGTATGGTAATGATAATTTAAAATTTAATTTTGTGGCTACACGTGTGATTACTTTAGATACTTAGATTGTTGCTTTCTCTTTTGCAATAGCTAGTTCAGTAGTATATACTTACTTGCCAATAAGACCAATTTTACAGTTGTTTCTTTAGAATATAAAGACTTGGGGAGCTACTACCACCGCTTAAAATTTAATAAGGTTAAAACATCATTGTTACGAGATAAGGATGAGAGGCTGTCTACTCCCATGACAGTTGTTACGCTTCCAAAATTACAACAGTGGTTTTCTAAGTAGTGAAGTTTTTTTTTAATAATGTCTTTTCCTTGTGTAGCGGGGTGCTTTACAAACATTCAATTCCCATGCACAAAGACACCCAGACTCAGGATAAGCATTCGTGGATCACACAAATGCATGTTCAAGGCGGAGACTGCACACACGTCAAGCTCACGTCGAGCTCTGTGGGTTTGGCTTGCTCACCTTAACCAATCGGCTATGCATGCTTTCATTGATAGAGTGTTCTTTTTATATTTTACCCACCTCAATGGGAAGGGGCAATTGCCCAGCTGTGAGACTTAAACAGGCTGATAGTTATTATTTCCAATAACCGTCAGCTAATGGTTCAGATTAAACTGATATCACAGATACGACTTCATTATTATTATAACCCTGCCAGTCACGGGACTCCAACACGTACAAAAACAATGTACGGAATAACTTCAGTGTTATTTATGATAAGGTAACTAATATGATCGGATAACAAAATAATTATTGAAATATGACACATCATAAAAGTGCAGCACGCACGCTTTGCCGTGATCTCAAATAGGTAAAAAAAGAACGAACACAGAATGTTTGTGTCATCGTGATTTGAATATTTTAAAAGGTTCGACTTCGACTAATTTCAAAATGGTTAAAGAAACGCGTTTACTTTTTAGGCAATTTTAGGTTCAGATAATCTTGATCTCATAAGCGTGAATAGAAAACTTCAAATTGGAAATAACATTTATATTCTACTATCTGTTGCAAACACCTTTCCCTTTTTTAACGAAGTCGGATAAAAGTCCTCAATGGAGTTGTGAGTGCCATAATAATATTAATTGAAGACGTGATGGTAAATACCCTGTCTTCTGCACGAAGGTGTCTTCCAATTATTTTGTAATAAAAACATAAATTCAAAAAGTCATTATTGCGTGACGGGATTTTAACCTACAATCTTTAACTTCGCAGTCCAACGGTCCTACCACTAGGCTACTCACTCCTTGCTGTTACCAGCCGTACCACAAACATAGGTACATCCCAACATCCTTCGGTCTAGTGACTACAACTTTGAGACAACAATTGCCCAAGTTAAACGTGAAATGGAATATGTTTAAGGACAATCTATTGTTTTAAAGGACGTTTCAGCCAAACCTCGATGGAACAATGCGTATTGTCCTCGGGTTAGTATTAAATTACCTTTAGACTAAGTTTGGGTCTTTGTGCTAGGTAATAAGATAATTATATAATTGGAACTGTTTGGATTTCTTTCTGTTCGTTACCTCTTAGTATTTTCTGGTTTGTCAGGAGGATCGAAATCAAAGTGGACTGCACGAATAGCCCAGTACTCCCAGTAGTATAGATCCACGGCCACGCCAAACCTAATATGCGAGTCGTGTCGCGGGTTTGATCGCTGCGTAGGCCAAGAGTCTGGGGGTCTTTGTAACCTGATTGGTTGGACACTCCCCCGTGACACATATATTAACTCTTTAATGTTTAAGACTTGACTAGTTTGTTAAAGCATGTTTTCCAATTAAGGTGCACATCACAAAGTACCAGTGAACGATATTTTATCAGTCCGCTGTACAATTTCTACGATTACATTTCGTATCATAGATATTAACTTTTTCTTATAATGCGGGCTAATCTATGTCAGTCAATGATTTTACATCAATCTGTCTGTCTGACGAATTATTTGTAAACAACGGCAAATATTATCATGCAAGACTAAACTTTGAATGGTCTTTGATCATCTGTATGTTTTGTTTAGTAAATAAAAACTCATGACTATGACTCATACTGGTCTAGCTTGCCAAAATATTTCCTACGCTGAATCGTTCATAGGGTATTGACGGATTTGCCAGGCTTAAGGTAAATTAAGGTTGAACAGACTGCCAGCTGTCTCGGCGATGAAGACTTGTTGAGTGAATAGCGGTCATTGTCACCATGTATACATAAATGTGTGTCTGTATAACAAAGGGAATATTCCTGTGTATAAACAACTAGCTGTTGCCCGCGACTTCGTCCCCGTGGGTAGAAGATATAAGTTATGATTTATACCTGCCCTATTTTTTCACATTTTCCTTAGTATGTTCGCTCCTATTAGTCGCAGCGTGATGGTTTACAGCCTAAAGCCTAGTCCTCGATGAATGGTCTATTTAACACAAAAAGAATTTTTCAATTTGGACCAGTAGTTCCTGAGATTAGCGCGTTCAAACAAACAAACGAACTCTTCAGCTTTATATATTAGTATAGATTAGCGAAAACTCTTACAGGAGCAAATGTATGGACACCGGTCAACTCGCAAAACCAACTGAGCGTGGCGTGTCCTGAGTTCGATCCCCTCGTAGGATGTCACAAACGTGGAAAATATTTGTGTGATTTACGAACGTTTGTTGACTGAGCGTCGTAGACTGGGCGTCTTTGTTGTTGGACTGGATAGTACCAGCAGATTAAGAGAAACACTACACAATACCTACATTATCAATACTTCTTCGCCTAATGAAAAAATCAAAGAACTTGCTTCCAATGCTTCTATTTGGATGTGCAAAACCAATAAATATAATTGGATTTTTGGTGCTCATTAACTGCGCACTGCACACTGCACACTCAGTTGTCCTTTATTTTCAGTTCACAATGTGTATGTATTGGCTAGCAGTTACGACCTGAATTGACACAGTAGCCTACATATCTCGAACAATGTTTTCGATCAATTTCCGGTCATAAAAAATCTATGGGTACTTTTTAGTCTGAGTCATGGGAAAATGAAAGTTAGGGTTGCTAATCATACCTAGGTTTATTTGTTTTTTAATTACGATTGTTGATGAATAGCACTTCTCCGTCTCAAGTTTCTGAAGTATGAATGCTAATGAGTAGATAGGAAAATGTTAAACTATTTTGTACTCTTGCCAAAAGTGTTGCAACCTTTTTGTTGTCATGTAGGTAATCAAATTTTGCGGAAGATTTCAATACTTTATTTGTACTCTATAATGTGAAAAGGTCTTAAATATCGGGTACAGTTCTGGACCCTGTCAGGCACTGCCAATGTATAGGAGATAGAAGAAAAGTGGAGTTAATTTTGAAAATATTTATCCAATGTAAGTAATTAGTCCACGAGCTAGAAATACAACATTGTTGACATGTTTTACTTTCTATTTAATTTAAAAGGTAGAGTCCTATGATACAGGATAGGTATATCCCTGTTATTAGAGAGATTAGTTAGCAATATTTATATGCATGTCTATGTTCACAGATGATTACACAGATGATTCAGCTACGAATAATGGTAGAGCTATACGAAAGCGTAATAATGGAAAATTATCTATTGTGAGTTTTCAGGGTCGTTTTAGAAAATTTAGTAAATTTGCACTGACATATGTACGTAGACTCATCAAACTGAAGGTTACAGATCTATTTTGCGACTGTTCGATGTGACAAACCATGATTTCATAATTGAAAATATGTATGTGTACAGGCTCGTAATTCAGCTTTTCTGTACATTTATTTTCCTCTTTTTTGTGTTTACTTCTTGCTACGGAGGGGAGTAGAAACATGTTTCCTACTCCTCCTGTAAAGGTAAACTTTCAAATAGTTTCATAAATCGTTTCCTTGGGACACACCGAGCTTATGTTTTATTCTTTCTATTCTGTTGTTAATTTTGCTTTTTTTATTATTGTTATATTGGCGAAAGCTAACAGTGAAATGCCAAAAAAACTTTCCCCTTTACTAGTAATCGAACTCTTTTGAAATAATAAAGATAAACATAATATATAAGAATCCACGAAAACCACAAGAAGGGAAGAACTCTATAAAACCATAAAAACATATACGATTTTGGTAGGGATGAAGATGTCTTTTTTGCTTTGTAAATAATGTATGTTTTTCTTTTTATATTGATATACTCGAAGTTTTTGCTTTTTTTCCGTGTTTCGGAAAGCACGTTAAATTCTGGGTCCCGGCTGTTATTCCTACATCTTTGACAGTCGTTACAGGTAGTCGGAAGCTTGAAAAAATCTGACAGCCAGTCTAAGCAAGGGGTGTCGTGTTGCTTAGGTAACTGGGTTGAGGAGGTCAGATAGGCAGTCGCTCCTTGTAAAACACTGGTACTCAGCTGAAACCGGTTGGACTGGTAGCCGACCCCAACATAGTTGGGAAAAAGGCTAGGCCGATGATACTCGAAGTTTTGAAAATGTTAATATTAGTTTAGTTTAGTTTATTGTAAAAATATTATAGAATTCAACAATAAAAAGATTAAACTACGTGAAGTAAATTGTTTCAAGTTTTCTTGCAAATATTCAAAAAGTAATTATTATTATGAAGCCGTTATTGTACGTACGTAGGTATCTACCCGCTGAAAATTGAGACCTCAAATACTGAAAATGTGCGCATGAATAGACGTATTTTTTCCCATTAAAGCGATTAGTCATTAGCAAATTCGGCCTTGTTTTTCTATTCCAACAAAAAGCAGTCGTACCCTGTTTCAGCCAGTTATTACTTCATATTTGTGCTTTGTAACTGAAAACAAACTAATGGATTAATACCGGCAACGAGAACGGTTGACTTTAATTTTTTAATTGACGTTTCTTTTGATGACTGTCGTTTATAGCGAAGCGGTTCTTTAGGTTTTCTAGAATGTTCTAGAAATTTTTCACAAGCGTCTGCATCTTCGGGAGCAAGTGACTTTTTTTCCTAAATTGATCTGCAATAAATACTCTATCGACCTATCTGAATCCTTTAAAAAATGTATGGAACAAAATGAAATGAAAATTAATTTTCATAGATATGGAAAATACAGGAGAATGATCTTGATTCTGACTTAATCATTACTATATTAAATCTGTTTAATGTTTAGGAAAGAAGAAAATATAAAAAATATATAATAATAATTTTCCCATATTTTTTCCTTTTCAATACGATAGTAAGTTGGTAGGCTAATCATCTCTCCGGGAAAAATAAAGTTACCAACTTTCCACAGTATATTTCTTGAAATTTTTCCTCAAGTTGCCCACTTGTTTATTTTGGATTGCGTAAATAAGCACAGATTTAACTGTTATCGATAAATTCTATGTTTAGAATGTAGATTGAGGCCATTTTCCAACAACGGGGTCAAAAAACGTTAGAGGAAAACTTACGAACAAAAATAATTTAGGAGGTTTCGATGTGAATGAAATACCCCGTTTCTCTAGTTACGATATGTGGATGAATTGATCGGTTATGAATGAAAATGAATTACGAACTATGTATAAAAGTAGTTTAGATTTATGCTGGATTCAAAAATGCAAACCTGTTTGTTAAAGACATTAGTTCAATATGTGTTTAAATTGTTTATGTCCGTATTAAAGGCAGATTAACTTCAATATTGTCTCATGTAGAACTTTCTATGGTAGGGATATTATTTTAATTGATTTTATCTACTTCAATGATACCAAATTGTATTATTTGGCCAAAAAGAAAATCCATTTTTTTTGTGTCCTATAGTTCATTCGTAACCTGATGTTCAAACACAACAAAACAACATATTCACTTCAGTATCAAACATTAAATAAATTGTGTAATACTGGCCGATAACAAACATCCAAGCAGGTCAGGTTTTGCTTGTACTCATAATACAATATAATACCAATACTACGTATTAAAACAATATTAATTCACAAATGCTCTTTTGGCATAGTTTCTTATTTACAATGGACTATCGACAACCCCATTAATGCATGCGCCAAACTTACTTGTCTAAAAATACATGAGTAACTATCGCACACAATTGGCCTCAGTCATAAACCCGACTTCGTTGTGGACGCTCGTGCGCTCGATATCAACGTGACGTTCTAAACTTGTGAAATAACAAAATAAAAACATGCTTGTGAAACTCGCATTCCCAACTTTATCGTCTGATTACCCGGACGTCGACATGTTGCGATGCAAAGAGGTTAACAATTTTGCTACCGAATGCATTTTGCCGCGTCGCCCGAAACGCAGTCTCGCGCCTTTGCCAGAGGACAAAGAATGCAGCAACACTGAATTGAAGAAGACCTGCAAAATGGTGCACAGGAGGCGGAAACACAGGAAACAGTGTTTGAAATTACCAGCTTTACCGGAATACGACGAGTGTTGAAAATCTTTTTCCAAGGATGAATGTTTTGATGCCTTTGCCTGCCACGTGCGGTGTTGCCACGCCAGACTGGCCCTTACACACCAAATGGATAGAATAAGTACAAGATATTATGTTTATTTATTTGTGCATTCGACTGTTTGTATGTCGTAATGGTTGCTGTTGATTGATCTTCGATGTCTGTCGGCAAGGAGCGAGAGCCGCCCGTTAGAAAGCGTTTGAAGTGACATGTGATTAATTAAACTAGTCGCACAATTAAATAGGTATCTACAGATAAATTGTAAGTACTTCCTATTAGCAGTGATTTAATTTCTCTATAAGTTTCACATGTTTATCCGGTGTTATTTTGTCGGTGTTTATTATTACGTCGATATAAATGGTGTTCAAGGTTGCCCACTTTCTAATTTTAACTTTTTAAATAATAATTATAAGCATCCTAAAGCTTTTAAGTCTTATTTTCGTCGTAATTAAATGTATAAATTGTACAGATCTGTTTAGAAAAATTTCATCATTCACATTTATAATTTTAATAGCATTTCTATTTGAACTTAATAGTTTTAAATTATAGGCTGTATAAAGAAATTCCTTTGACTTGAAAAAAAAAGTTCACAAAATGGTGGATTTTTCGTGTATACTTGGCGTAAATATTAGTAATTACGTTTTATTATATCTCGAAGTATTAATGGTAATATCATGGCCGCATCGATAAAGTTGAAGGTGAAATGTGTAGACGTGCGTGTTTATTGAGCACACCTATTTTTAGGATTTGTTTACATAATCAATAGAGTAAAACTAATTATTATTATGTAATTCGCCTCAAAACTACTTACCATTACTGTAATTACAAGTTTTGGACAACATTTTAAATGTTATACCTACTTACATTATTAGTGTACTTTCTTGTTTATTGGACTTAGAAAATTTCGAAATAATATTGTATTGAACACAGCCTTCAGTAGACAAAAACTTAGCATATAAGTAATTTCATATCAAATTTAACAAGTAACCAGCGTAATAAGGGATCACTCTATTCAGTTATCATTGATTTCGATATTAGACTGTGACGTCACAATTCACGAATGATAATGTTTTCAAAGCAATTTTCATAATATTATTGTATTTCGCTGCGTCGCGTCGTAATCTTTTAGAAATATTTTCCATGTCTCGATAATCTTTTAATATAGAGATAAGTGTTGTATTAATTGCTAATAATTGGTATTTCTTTCAAAAGAAAAGTTCACAAATGAATTTTAAATGTATTCCTAAGTTTAATTACCTACTGCCTTCAAACAATGATGTGTCTGCAGCATAAATATTTGACAGTTTTATTTTTTTAATTTACTATATTTGTAAATAGAATTTCTGTTCTGCCAATCCTAAATTGAAATGATACCGAAATGTAGAGTTTTCATGAAATGTGAAATTTTAACTAATAAAATAAGAAGTTTGATACATCGGCTATTTACCTTCGTAGTAAATAGATAATAAATATGTATTTACGTGTGTATTTATTTAATTGTAGATACCAGTAGTAATGTTGATCTGTGATATGTAAATAAGTGTCGTTACATATAAGTTTAATCATAAGGTCTCTTTTTAAAATAAAAGTACATTATCAACTATTTTTTTTTGTTTTCTTTTACATCCACCCACTAAAATGCTCCTAAGTAAATCAGAAGATGAGCAAAGTATCCTTTGCCAGTATCGTTCATACTAAATAAGCAATGATTTGCAAAGAAACACAAATATTATTAGATAACTATGTAATCAATCATATTGACACATGGATAAAATGACTAGTTACGCAAGCACTATAAATCCACCTACATATTAAAAACATTCAAGGAGTATCAACAACTTTCTGAGTGATTTCTTTTTTCATTACTATCTAATTATTATCCAATAAATAACGGTAATATATCATAATTGTATAATGAGAACAATATAAGTTGTTTACTTGAGATGCACTGACCACAGTTATCAAGGCAGTTTGATTGATTCCTTTGCTATTGACCATAAATCTAGAGGCGTAATGGCCGCCGAGTCTGACCATGTGACCTTATAGCCTTGTTTTGATGTATTTTAGAAAATTGCGTAATCTTTGCAGGTGTTATAATGCTTATTAGTGTAGCCAGTACCAATTTTAATGAGTACACTTTTTTGTTCTTATTGTTATAAAATTTACACTCTACTTTACCTACCTACCTACTGTACTAAACGAGTCCAAAAATCAGTTCCTATTTTTTCCCCTTTCAATAGACTGAAGAATCGATTAGTAAAATAAAAAGAGATCCTTATCAAAAGTAGTGAATAGTACAATAGGCAGGCGTCTCTATTCTAATAAGAAATTCACTTTCAAGAATTCAATGGGTACCAAAATAAAGACGCGCAGTTAAATCTAAAGCAGTTCCAAGTTCAGTTTAACTAAGCAGTTAATAAACAGGCCGGTTAACGTATGTTTGACCGACATTCCAGTCACAATGACTGAGTTTTAATGTCATGCCGACTTGGATGTCCAAATAGTGCATTGAACTGTGAAATCATAAACAATAACGTTTTACTTCACTATACTAGGTACTTAGGTTTGTTTTCTAAGTACAAACATCGTAATTAATTGCTGGCTGAATGGGCGATGCCGTTGCTGTAATGCTATGCAAACTTTTTTATAGATACAAAATGGACGGCATGTTAATGTTCCATTTTTAGTGGCTGTAATTGTCATTCTGAATGTTTTGTCTTTTATTTATTCGTAATTTTCAATCGTTATTAGATATTCATTGCGGAGAAGTTAGAATTAAGTCTCCAAAAAGTCATTTTTTAATACCGCTGATCTATCTGACATAATTGAAAGTCAATCTAACGCAGTAAATCGTTGATCCGTGTATTTTATAACACAGTAATTTTGTTTACATGTTTTTATGATGTTAAATAACAAAGTAAAGTATCAATTATGTTCGAATGCGGTGACTAGGTGAAAGAGAATTCGTTGCCTTTGGCTATATTGGTGAAAGGGAAACGCCGTGGTTCTGCTGGGTATAAATCCGGTTTGACAAGAGGGTTTTCCCGCATGCAGTTCCTATGGTGTGTAAATTGAAGATGATGTTGATAGAACTCTGATACAAGAGAATAAGTAATATAAAAAGTAAGTATATATTTTTTTTCAAGGAGGTACGTGGCTACTATATTGGGTGTACCTAGGGGAATGATATAAAAAAATAGAAATAAATATTTCTATGTGTATTGGCCCTATACGTGGAAGCTGATGTCTGTAGATTGAGTGTTTTAATGATTGACAAGGAGTACTGTTTAACTTAGTAAATAATTGTTACAGAATAGTGCACTTTCGATAGGTGACAAAAATGCCTTCTGACTAGAAAAATGCATTCTTCAAATCTATAAGAAAACCCACAACATCGCACTATTCCTCGCGTCATTAAAGAGTAATAAATTTCAGCCATTTCCCTTAATACCCATTACATTTCATTTCACATGAAAACAAACAATCTAATTAAGTAGCAGTGGTAATCCTCATTTACGTTTTAACGAGTTTTAAGCTAAACGCCCACATTCTGTTTCTTGGAACGTGACGTCAGCGTGAAACGGAACGCTTTTCCCGCGTATTTCGGTTGTTTTGCTTATCTGTATTAGTGTAATCGAATATTGATATTGTTTCCACGAATTTAGGTGTATATGAACTGTTAATGGTTGGATTTTATTTTATAACGTTTAGGCTTTAAATGAATCAATTGTTATTTTTATTTTCGATTTGACGTTTTCGAGTCATGGTGACTATTGTTATATGCTGTTTCGTGAATGTTTTTCCTGAATTATCTTGTTTTCTAAAAAAGGATGGGGGTTTCCTTTCCTGACAACTCAGTTACGTACCTATTTAGAATAATTTAGATATAAAATTAATGCACATATTATTCGTTTGGATATCCTGAATTATTAATTTGTAGTTACATATTTTCTGACGACCTCCGTGGTCGAGTGGCGTACACACCAGTTTCAAGGTGTCGCTAGCTCTGAGGTCCCGGGTTCGACACCCGGTCGGGTCAATGTAAATAGTCACATTTCTACATTGTCTCGGGTCTGGGTGTTTGTGGTACCTTCGTTGTATCTGAATTCCATAACACAAGTGTTTAAGCAACTTACTTTGGGTTCAGAACAATGTATGTGATGTTGTTCGCATATATATTATTATTTTTTCCCCTTGCAATTTCATAGACTGTTTTTAAAAAACTAAAGAATTTAATCCTTGTGTCAAAGGAAGTTTCACAAACATTCAAGTCGCATGCACAAATACACGCAGACCGAACTCAGAACAAGCATTCATGGATCACACAAACGCTTGTCTTACGCGAGGACATAGCCCGCAACACTTCGCGCAAATGGTGAATTAAACCACTCGGCTATCCGCGCAGAATGCAACGACCATCTTTTTTTCATAAGATTGTCATTTTTTTTTATTGTGTTTGTTACCTGTATAATAATTATATACATTATGACTAACTTAATATTTGATCCTTTTCAAACATGTTTCCATAACGTGGATATAGAAACTGTTTAAATCCTTTCGCAGAATTACTGTTGACGTAATCAACATTTATTATCTACTATGTAACTATATATGTACAACCACAGATACTTAATACCTCAGTACAATGGTATGACTATGAGTAATTCTTGGCGCCAGTACCGATAAGATGGTTTCTTATCACCGGAAAAACAAGGGATATCGAATGGAATATCTGCGTTTATTTATCTAGATTTATAAGTAAGTGGTGTGCAAGATTGTAAAGGAGTAATGGAAATTATGTTTCTCGTTTTTGGTTCATAAATAGAAATAAAAAAATAACTGATTGATCCGTTGAAAGATTAAAAAAAAATGTTGGATTTGTTATTTTTTATTTTGTCGGTTACAGTGGTTCAAATTTTGAAAATCACTGAACAGGACGTTTTTTATTAGCAAGTGATATTTTTAGCAACCATTTTTAGCATACATTTTATCATGTTAAGCTAGTAAGAAGAACTTTTCTGAAAAACATTTGGTAATATTCCAGATAAGTAATATTCCGTACGCACTTGACCTAGAAACGTGTAACAAGGAAAAAATAGTTTTACGACCATGTTTCGTGGAAATTTTTATATGTATACGTTTTAAAGCCAGACTTTTAGAATCAATAAAAATAAATTTAAAGTGTTATCGTTATTTACATATTATTATAGAAGTTGTATTTTAGGGTAATAGAAGAAATCATAACATTATCGCGTAGCATTAGCACGTAGTCATATATTTTTATTTTTTAAACTGCATACTTGGAATGGAGCACATGGAGTCAATATTGCAAGGTTTTAAATTTTTCTGAAAAACTGCATACTTGGATCAAAAACATTTGATTTTGTTAAGGCAAAATGACGGTTTTCCAAAAAAAGGTTTTTTCGTCGGATATTTGCAAGTTATCGGACTTTTCGTCGAAGAAAAAAAGGAGATGAGACAATCAAGCTGAAATCGGGAAACTTTGTTTTGAAAAGACATAAAGCTAGATCTGGGAGGAAAAGGATTTATTATCAACGTTCTTAATTATTCTAAGTAAGCTAAAACAATCGTTAAAATAAATTATAGCTCGAAATTAAATGAAACTGTTGTCACGTTTTTCAGCATTCATCCATGATCTTTCTTTACTATAAAATACCCTTCAGTCAGAAACATTTTAATGATTTTTTAATTGCTATTTACATAAGTTTATAGCCACTTCCTAAGTAGGTCTTCTAATACATCGTGATAATACATATTTATAATTCTTACTAAGACGATAACCTACGTTTTACATTACCTTTTTTCCTACAAGTATTCCTAGAATAGTCGATGTCAAGTGTTTTGTATAATCAGTCATAAGTAAAGGTTTTTGCGTCACTTAAAGCTAACTTAAACATTTCTAAGAATGTAAGTTGACAAATAAGTTTTTCTATAACATTACTTGATGTTTTATATAGGTACCTAGATGTTGTGTTGATATAAACATATGAAAAACTTTAGCGATTGTGATTCATGTGTATTTTATATCAAAGTTTTTATTTTTCGTTTTATTTTACTTGAGTAAAGGTGATTGAGGTGGCTCATGATGAATTGCATTTGGCACCGACACCAAAACGCTGAAGAGGCAGCAAAGCGGTTTAGGTTTAGGAAAGTATAGAAAAGGTAAGCAATTCTGAAGAGTTTTTTTAAATCTTTGATTTAAAAACCTCAGCTTGAAAATAAAACTCGACGGAAAAGTGTGATTGTATTAGTAGTGTACACTTAAACCTAAATTAACTAGGATGGAAAATAAATATAAGGTCAAAACTACTTACATTTTAAAGTCAGTTGTTTTTTTTACTATTTTAATTTTGTCCGAAAGTGTAACACAGTTTAAAACATACTTGAGCATACCCTAAAACAAAAATGCTATCATCATCATCATCATCAGCCTATCGCAGTCCACTGCTGGACATAGGCCTCTCCAAGTGCACGCCACTGAGATCGATTTTCGGCTTCTCGCATCCAGCTCCTGCCAGCTGTCTTGCTAAAAATGCTATGCCTAGTAACAAATTGCGTGATACGAAAAATCAACTTTAATTTCTAGGTCAATGTAATCGCACTTGCAGGTAAAGTCAACCATTGATAACCCTTGGGAACTGTCAGGCTGGAGTATCGAGTGTCTCGATAACAAATCGATTACGAGTGTTATCGATGCCTAGCTCTGTTTCCCACAACACATCGTTCTTTCAAATAACAAAGACGCCATTTTCTACCGTAATCATAAGTCTTACGATTACCTGCTACAGTATAGCCGGTGCAACTTGACATGTCGGGAAATAGCGGAAAATATCGTTGTCTCTGTTTCACACAGCTAACTTGTATACTTTGATCTCGCTCTTACAAACTTTGAGCTCTTTTCTGAAGTGCCAAGTTACTAGGGCCGTTACTGTTAGTAAGGTTGTTGAGATTGTGTAAGAGAGATGCCGCTCTACGATGTCTAGTGCGCTACCGCTTTCACAATTGGAAGTATTTTTAAGACTTTCACAACTAGAAGTTTTTTCCTTTTGGTGGTAGGGCTACAAGTCATGATTGTTTATTGAATCGTTTTCGCGATGTATCTCGTTACGTGCAGTGGGTCACTCTGTCGTTAACCGATAATGTTAGTGTAACGATGAGATATGTATGGGAAGGTGGGGTAAGACGGGGTAGCGAGGTAAGATGGGGACCCTCCAAAAATATATAATACAGTATTAATTGAAAAGTTATTTTGACGCCATCTAGTCGTATTTATCAGTACTTGTTAGAGTCGCAAAAAGTTTGTTCGAAGGAGCGCACGATTCTTCATGGTAAGTACATTTTTAAAATTTGAAGTGGTTTTATCTAATTATTGAAGCATATAAAGTGCATGACTGTTATAATGTATGATAAACATAATGTGTGACATATTTTTTTTGTTAATTTGTATTTATTTTACTATTGTAAACTCATTAATTCATGCCGGTTTCTTTTGATTTATAACCTCTAAAAATTCAATACAACTTTTAAGTCCAGTTTGGGAAAGATGGGACACTTATGTGGGGCAAGACGGGGTAGGTACCCGATCTTATCCGCTGAGTTGTTATTCAGTTTGTATTGAGATTGCATTCAACATTAACTATTTTTTTATAGTACAGTTCCAAAAACAGTAATGTTGTCATTTCCTGATGCTTAAATGGCTACACCGCCGTAAATCATTTAGCAAACTCTCCACCTCCACCAACTGCTTCAACCTCATGTCTCAAGCAGGCAACAGTAAATGATTATATAGATAATGATGCATTCCATCTGGTTAGCCCGAAAAAGTTAATGCCTTATTCGCGATTCGCCGAAAAAAGACCAAGACAAGTTCGAAGAAGGGGAAAAGCAGCTATTATTACTGCTTTTCTATATAATAGAATGAGAGGAAAACTAAAATAGGTAGAAACTAAAACCACATGTAACAAACAAAAAGTAAATGACAAAAATAACAATAAAGAGAACTTGAAAAACCGAAAAAGCGAAAAGGCACAGAAGAAGAAGATACAGAATGTCTATACTGTCGCGGCTTGTATTCCGATTATCATACTTGTATCACTTATCGTACTTGAGGCAAGTGAGCGCATTGTGTCTGTGCAGGAGTGGAAGACAGCGATGACGAAGCTGAACATATCTGCCCGGTTTGTGAAGATGACGGCGCTTAAATAGTCTATACCCCATCTTACCCCAGGGGTATACCCCATCTTACCCTATAGGTGGGGTAAGATGGGGTGATTCAATTATTTTTTAAAAGTTTATATTTTTATGAGAAGAACTTATTTTTTTTTGTTTTGACTGATTGTTATTAAAAGAAGAAAGACTGATTATTTAATTAATAAAAGTTCCTACGTTGTGCAATTAAAAAAGATGGGTTTTATTTATGAAATACCTTAAGGTCCCCGTCTTACCCCACCTTCCCCTATATCGATTATTCGATACGATATCGATATCATGGCAGTGTTTTTGGGATTATTTAGTCGAAATTTAAACTGGCGATAATATGCACTATTCTTTCGAATTTGGATATGTACTTAGTAGTAAATAGATGCCTATTTAAATATTGACGCGGCGACGAGGATGACCACGTATGTGATGGCGCGAAGAACTGGATGCATACCACTAAAAATCGATAGAAGGAGCCGTAGACCGGATAGAGTGGAAAAATCCAAAAGAGGCCTTTACGTAGTACTGTACCAGTACCGGCTAAACCAAAAAAAGGAAAATCGAAAATACATGCAAATAATAATAATAATATTCCACAACTTTCAGAAACATTTGTCGAATGGTCGGAATCGAACCCACGATCTCCGGTATAGCAGTCAGGGTCACTAGCCACTAGACCAACAGGCCCGTCAAAAATACATACTCTCACAATATAGGGGTTAAAACGGGCCATGAGTGGCTTTGCCATGTATCTCCCTAAACATTTATCTTTTTTACAGACATAGGCATATTCACACAGCATGACCTGTTTTTAAGCGACAATCAGCTCATAGCGACAAACATTAAAAAGAAGTAAAACAATATAAATAATACAAATAAAAAGAGTTTATACCTACTGCATAAATAACATCGTATGTTGCTGTTGCCATGTAAACAAGTACTTATCAGGTTTCCCCGCGGTTTATTTGTTACAAAAACATATTTTATCTGTGGTTACTGGTTAATGATCCGGATCGGGAGAACAAAAGGTCATATGACTTGACTACCTACTTTTGAATCTCGAAGCTATAAAATTCTAGGTTGTACCTATTTATTTCATATGTAACTTAATTGAGCTGTGGTATAAATGCCATAATTAAGAATATTCCTTAAACTATAAGGATATGAATAGAGGATCAAGGCGTGTCAATTGTTGTTTAGCAAATACATTAAATTATAGTAGGTTTATTTAATTTCTTGCTTGTGTAGCAATGTTGGGAGTAATATCTACAGGTATTTTTTACCGTATAGTAATCCGTTATTAACCAACCGCTCTGAGTAATAAAAAAGTACAGTACTCCCCCATAGAATACGTTACGAAGACGGAAAATAAAATTTGAGTTACCAAGCATAATGTGTTCCAATAGGAAATTTAAAACAGTCTCCAGAATGAACCAATTCATTTATTGTAATTTTCAATTTGTTCAGGTTTATTTTAAAAACATTATACACATACGAATAACAAAAAACAGCTTAATCTAACAATCAAATCACAAGCCCCTTACTATATGGAAAGGGGAAAAACATTATCAAATTAAAATAATGATGTTACAGTTGATTAAAATTCTACCAAATTACTTCCTCAATACTTTAATAGTACAAAATGGAGTGTTGCCAATTCTCTTCATGTTAAAACAACGCTACACACAATATAAGTCGCAGTAGAATCCGATTTGTTTATGTAACGTGTGAATAAACTATTGAAGGAAGCTGTAAATACGGGTTTATGGATTATAGATTGTTGCATATAATTATAATAGCTGTTGCCCGTGACTCCGTCCGCCTGCGACTTCAGTGTACAGCGGTGGTACCCGTTTTCCCTTCCCATAATCAAAATACCCAAAGACCCTGTCAACTCCAAAAAATGTTGCGTATAAAGTTTGACCCTTGATAACTCTTAAACAACTCTTTTTTCCAGTCAAAAAGTAACCTATGTCCTATCTCAGGCTCTAGACGTACCAAATTTCATAACAATCGGTTCAGTAGTTATGGCGTGAAAGCGCGACAGACGGACAGACAGAGATACTTTCGCATTGATAATACATATTAGTATAAATTACTTTATAGTATTAGTATAAATTTATTTATTGACAGTCGGGCCATACTCACCACGTGGAAGACCTTGCATAGAGAGAATGATGAGCTCGACTCTTACATAAGGCACAGGAAAACTTCTACCTTAGAAAGAGAAAAATAGAAAGAGGAGAGGTAGGCCTTTGCCCAGCATTGATACAACAAGGGTTTTTTGGCATTTCGTAATGCCTTTATTCATCGATTTTCATACCCTACCTACATATCTCGCTATCAAAACCCCAGACCACCTTTCATGCTTAACACTACAGTTAAATTAAAATACCTATGTAATACGTATGAAAACACTAATAAACAGAAAGATCAAAGAGTTTATAACCAGCTAGTCTGAGCTGTAAACACCAAGATGGAACAGCGAACGCTAAAGTTATATGATCATAATATTTACAGATTTGTAGTAAAAACGTGGATATATTCATAAACAAAAGCGATTGTTTTGTCTACAGGTATACACGAATGTTAGGTAAGCAACATGTGTAGTTACGGTTGTTTACAAAAAATGTTTATCTGAAGGTGTGTACATACACTGAGTTTTAGGTAACTTTTAATCGAGTAGAATACGTAATCTCGACACACAAAATATCGATGAATGCTAATACGATGCTACAAAACTGCGATGCACGTTACAGCGAAAGACCGTGTCTGCGAAGCCACTACACTTCGAAGCACGTTACCGCGATAGATCTTCACTGCGATTCTACTGAGCTTGGAAGCACGTATTAATGACGTTAAAAACACCATTCGTTTCTTTTGCATAACTGTATCTGCGGTATGTCAGGTGTTAGTTGTAGGTCTAGATTCCAACGGGATAGTTCGAAAGGGTTTCCACGGTCCCGAAAACGAGGTTCTTAATTTGTCCGTCCATTTTTTATAGTTACCTCAGATCTTCGGACTGGATGAACCGATTTTCTTTGCAAAATCGTGAATTCCAACTCATACTTCATGCCGAACGAATTTTAATTTGTTTTTATATCCTGAATCTAAAAAATACTAATTCATCGTTAAAACGACACCACTAAAAACATTAAAAAGAAAACAAACCAGATTCATTCTGTTTTCAAATATACGTGGAAGTGACGTAAATACAATTTGTAAATACATTCCACAGCTGTGTTTACAAACCGACTCTTTGGGAGACAATGCGACTATTTTTGGCGGAGATCAGAATCAAAATAGCTTTATGGGATGCGTTTAAGAACGTACCGAGAACAGGTTGACTAACGCTGTTGGGTGTTAAGTAGGTAAAAATAATAGTTTCAGCTGTCTTAAGTTTATCAGAATAGGACTTCTTCCGCTTTGGGTTGAGCTGAATTGAATGTCACACTTTCTCTGAGCAACCCTCTTTGCCTTTTACCCTTGTTCCTTTCTTTGCTTTATGTACTGGGAACTACTGGACCTGCAGTAACCTTTTAAGACAAACCCGCTGACCCAGCAGGCATAGACTCTAATCGGCTCTGCTCTTTTCGGTAGTATAGAGACACCACGTAGCTCCCGATCCGCGGAGCATTTCATAGATTATCCGACAAACTGAATAATGCCTTTTATAATCATACAGATATAACGGCAAAATTGTAAAGTAAAGGTATCTTTATACGCAAAGGAGGAACATAGGGCATACAACCCCCTTTTAAAATAACAATAGTTTTTATAAAAGTGGGACAACGCTCTATGTCATGAAGCTTGACGTTTCGCTTCCACCTCTACAACAAGCCCACATTTTAGGATTACCTAATTCAAAATAGCAGGATTTTATGATAAATTAAAAACAAATCGTTATTTTATTATTATTTATTATGTCTTCAAAATAATAATATTTGTGTGTTTGATAAGCATATCATCCAGAAGGCAGATTATGAAAGAATAAAGATTATTTGTATGAATGATTAATGCAAAACTTCCATTGTGGATTAATTTATCAGCGGATATGAATGAGATAATAATACAAACAACATTATCAAGTTTAGATCCGTCTGATACATGGAGTCTTATTAAAGTTGATAATTACTGACGTTACAAGAAATATATCATTCATTTATGACATTTCTAGAAAGAAAAATACTTACTACTAGCTGATCCGGGGGACTTCGTCCTGCCGGGGTGATTTGCAAATCTCCGCTTTTCAGTGCACCACCCAACTGCGTACAAAACAAAAAACATTCAAATCGGTACAGCCACTTCGGAGGAGTTAAGTGACATACACACATACATAACTAAAATATATGCTTAATTTTATTTCTTTGCATTCACAAATATAATCAATGAAATAAACATCAATATGCTGTTTGAGACGAAATTGCTATCCTATTTCTATAGTAAGTTAAGAACCAAGTAAAGAGTCACTCGACACCACGATCTTATTAGAAACTTTTTGGTTAATTATACCACAAATTAACTCTTATCCCGTTGTGAAAGAGAGATATTGCTCTACATAGTGTAATGATCTATCCCACTTCCACAACTCTCACAGTTTATTTACAATTTTACAAACCTATTTACACTAACCACAGTTCAGAAATAAATACTATTCATCAAAGGTTATTCATCATGTTTTTGTCCTGTATAAATATATATTTGTCCTTGAAAATCCCTTTTATGGCGAAAATAAAGTTAAAGATATCCAATTGTTTACGGAGAATTGTTTCCATTGTTGTCCTGAAATTGTGTCCAGACTTGAACAAAACAGAGATAAAAGAAGTACCTTATTGGGTATTTATGTAAATAACATGTGTATGTTTTAAGACTGTTTTTCAAACAAATTTCAAGTTTGTTTTTTAATTTTAATAAAGAGTACTCCGAAAAAAGGTTTTAAATAATATCCATATGCCTAAAACACATTTTTGTATCAGTCCATGACAATTTAAATTCCTAATCAGACAATTTGTAAACTTTCCTCTTTTTGCTGATAACTTGTAGGCATGGAAACGAATTATAATCGTATCTAACTAGAGTATAATCATTTTTATAAACCAATAGTTTTGGAGGCAAATAATGATACAGAAAGGCCAACGTATTTTATCGGCCTCTTAATTGTAATATCAAACTTAATGACTATTTTATGCTTATAAAAATTTCCACAATTTAATTCTGTCTAGACTTTT